>NC_069506.1:189029349-189171849 GCF_027579735.1 Bombina bombina | reverse complement strand
CCACCACTCTACATATCTCTGAAATTCTGGACAGGCCTGTCAGAGCACCAGTGCGCATGTCCGCTTGTGCGTTGTCATCATGTAGCGCATGACACAGCGTGAGAAGAACCAGGGCCTCCATTACATATGCAGCGTCGCCCGCAAAATCCTCCGCCGCCAGACTTTACGCAATTTTGGTATTACATATATGGCGTAGCATACAAGTTACGCGCATATATTTCAGCCTTCTGACTTATTTTTTTACCCATAGACTAACATAGAACAGCCGCGCAATTTGGTATCCAATATGGATAAGGACTTACGCGCGCAGAATTCAGAAAATCTACTCAATTCTCATCTCGCCACATATTGCAGGCGCAGCAACCCTTGCACTGACTAAAAAAAGCAACGTAACTCCCTGGAAGCCTTAACAAACACATACATTTAAGCAGCATCTCAAGGTTAAAGGGACAGTATACTATGATATTGGTTTTTTAAGGTTTATTTGTGTATTTGAAATAGTTTGAAGCCACAACATAATCAAATGCATTGAGCTTGTAGGTACTTTATCACATTCTGGACATATACTTGCTTATTTACTTTAAATTTCTTCTCAAAACAATCAACAATACTTGGAGGAGAGAACAATGGGAAATCATAATTGTATTACCTTCATCTCTTTAGAACCCACTGGAGTATAATTTATTATAATGCTAACACAGCTTGGCATTGATGCCAAAATATATAAAGGTACAGTCAAGTCCAAAGAAAACCTTCTTGTTTTAAATAGGGCATGTTATTTCAAACTACTTTCAGAATTAATTCTAACACTTGCTTTGTTCTCTTGGTATTCTTAGTTGAAAGCTAATCCTAGGATGGCTCATATGATAATTTCTAAGACCTTCTTGAAGGCTGCCTCTTTGCAATTGTGTCAAACCAATCACAGACACCACAACCTCTCACCTGCAGCCTTAAAACACCTGATAATGCCCATCCTATCAGTAACATCACTACTATATATACCAATGTGTCAATTTATATTGGATGTGAGATACATTGATTTACATCTTAGAAGTGAATATTACTATATGTACCCTTCATAAACAACTATTGTGGATGTGAGTTATAGTACAAGAATATGTCATAAACATCATAATATTACCTCTTTTTGCCATTTCCACACAGGTCTTATTATATGTTTTAACAATATTAGTGTACAAAAACACACCTCACATGGATGTGGATGACAATTATATGGTAAATAACAGAGGACAAGATTTATGGTGAACTATAAGAATATTTATTTCTTTTTTGGCTTCTTGGATGAGGGAGCTGAGGTGACTGTAGTGGATTTCCTTGTTCTCCTGGTTTGAGAAGATTCTGCTGTTTCTGCTGGTGTACTGGCCACAGATGATAGGCTGGAGGCAGTGTCCTACTGGTGTGTAAAGTGCTCAACCAACACACCCAAGAGTTGATTTTGTTCTCTCCATCTATTGTCCATTTGCATCTGCATATCAGACAGAATGTGCATCATCTGTGATTGTTATGAACACTTGCACTTAACGATGCTGCCATGTCCCTCTGTAGCTCTATGCTACGTTGTTGTATCCTCTCTTGGCTCCTGATGAACCTTTCATGGTTCCTGAAGAACCTCTCTTGGCCTCTTTGTATGTTCTCAGTGCTTATTATGAGCCTCCTC
Source organism: Bombina bombina (assembly GCF_027579735.1). Taxonomy (NCBI): domain Eukaryota; kingdom Metazoa; phylum Chordata; class Amphibia; order Anura; family Bombinatoridae; genus Bombina; species Bombina bombina. Next base: position 189,170,171 of record NC_069506.1, on the reverse strand, counting down.
TGGAGTGTAATGTATTCCTCACCCAGGGGTGAATACAATGCATCCACAGGCTCTTGAGCAGCAGGGCTTCTAGGTGCTTGAGGTGCAGGGCCAGCTTCAGCTGCTGGTTCATGTGGGGCAGGGCCAGCTTCAACTGCTGGTTCATGTGGGGCAGGGCCAGCTTCAACTGATGATTCATGTGGGGCAGGGCCAGCTTCAACTGATGGTTCATGTGGGGCAGGGCCAGCTTCAACTGATGGTTCATGTGGGGCAGGGTCACCTGCATCTGATGGTTCTTGAGGTGCAGCTGTAGAATCTGCTCTATTTCCATCTGCCAATGGTGGAGCTTGTCCAATTGCTGAGGATGGTGGAGCTCGTCCAATTGCTGAGGATGGTGGAGCTCGTATGGTTGGTTGATAGTCCCACTGATGACGAGTGTGTGACCACTCAGCCTGTCCAATTGGAACTTCCTGTGACATTGTCTGTGGGTAAAATCCCTGACTGCCATGAGATTGTGTTGTGGGGGGAGGGGGTAAATACATGGACCCTTTGTGGCTGTCTTGGCTCCCCCACAAAGCCAAAGGGAGGATATTCCTCTGGCCAGGAATCTTGCCAAGGGTCATATGGCAATGGTGGTGGCATAACTCCCGGGTCCTCAACTGAAGCCATCCAACCATGCTAATGACTGGGAGCATACTGTTCTTGCGGTTGCCTGAAGGGTGGTGGTGGTGGTGGCATGGATGTTTGTATCCTTGTGACAGGAGCTTCTGTGAAGGAGATATATGTCCACGTGGGCATACAATATACATTGATACATGCTAGGGCCTATACTGATTCTCATGTCAAACTCTATAACATGTGTCCTGTGTTAATCTGAGACATGTTAGTATTGCACTATTACACCTCATATCATGAATTGCATTGTGTTAAGTAGCATTAATGTCAAATATAATTGTAGATGTTTTTGTTAGTAGGCCAAATACCATGCTCCTCATTGTGTACATGAATGTGTGATATTAAAGGATGTTATATCTCAAATACATATAATACTGGTGTGTGGGATGTTACTCACCAGCATGATGTGCTGTGGTTGCAGCCCCTGACACACGAGCCCCTGGAAGTCCACGGACTGCTGTGATACTCGGGGACCTGCGTATCATCTCCTGCCAGGTGTCATACTCAATATCCAGGGATGGACCACCGCCTGTTCCCCTCTGGTGCATAGCTTCCTGCCCCATCTTTTCTTTGACCCGCCTCTTGAAGTCATTCCACTGTTTTTTCAGGCCCTCGACAGTCCTCCTCTGCGGGGTCACACTGTGGACGGCATCCTCTACCGCCAACCATGCTGTTTTTCTCCTTTTGGCAATGCCTTTGCCCTTCTCCTGCCCGAAGAGGGCACTGTAATTGTCCATGATGGCCTGGACTAGTTACTTGCGACGACTAAAATGTGTATTTGCGCACATTTCAGAAGATCGCCAGTTTATCCTACTTACGCCAGTTTAGCATATAACGGCGCAGTATATGTAATACCCAGATGTGTGAGGTGAAATTACGGGCGGCTCGGGTTCCCACGCTTGCGCCAAAACATGCGCCGTATATGTGATCCCGCCCCAGATCGGCTCACAGGTTTAGTAAGCCCACTGACACCAATGATGTAACATAATTAGGGCGGCCGCTGACACCAATGAATGTCTTATTATAATTAACCCCTCTGATACCAATGCATTATGTTATATTTAACCCAGAACACCTATATATATATATATATATATATATATATATATATATATATATATATAAAACACGGAAGGGAACTGCACTCCAAGACCGGACCAGGTACACATCCAGTGACTCAGCAACATCCCAGTCCTGGGTGCTAAATAGCACTCCAAAAAAGCTGTGATGTCACCAGAGCCACAGGCAGTTAACCCCAGTCCGGAATGGGTGCAAGAAACAAGGGGGATTACAAACAAAAAGTAATATGACACATAGAGACACCCAGCACTCACCAGCTAGCTCACAGCTAAGATAAAATCACAACTGGAAAGGTTAGTTACTGCATCTGGCCAAATAGGAAAAGCTCAGGCACCACGTCAAGATCCTTTCTACTGCCTGAGTCCCTAACACAGCCACACCATGCGAGCTCACAAAGCCAAACAAACTGAGAACAAAGAAGGGGTGCACAGGTGTATGTAATCACCCAGAGAAATACAAAACACGGAAGGGAACTGCACTACCTGGTCCGGTCTTGGAGTGCAGTTCCCTTCCATGTTTTTGTATTTCTCTGGGTGATTACATACACCTGTGCACCCCTTCTTTGTTCTCAGTTTGTTTGGCTTTGTGAGCTTGCATGGTGCGGCTGTGTTAGGGACTCAGGCAGTGGAAAAGACCTTGACGTGGTGCCTGAGCTTTTTCCCATTTGGCCAGATGCTGTAACTAACCTTTCCAGTTGTGATTTTATCTTAGCTGTGAGCTAGCTGGTGAGTGCTGGCTGTCTCTATGTGTTGTATTAGTTTTTGTTTGTAATCCCCCTTGTTTCTTGCACCCATTCCAGACTGGGGTTAACTGCCTGTGGCTCTGGTGACATCACAGCTTTTTTGGAGTGCTATTTAGCACCCAGGGCTGGGATGTTGCTGAGTCACTGGATGTGTACCTGGTCCGGTCTTGGAGTGCAGTTCCCTTCCGTGTTTTGTATTTCTCTGGGGGATTACATACACCTGTGCACCCCTTCTTTGTTCTCAGTTTGTTTGGCTTTGTGAGCTTGCATGGTGTGGCTGTGTTAGGGACTCAGGCAGTGGAAAGGACCTTGACGTGGTGCCTGAGCTTTTCCCATTTGGCCAGATGCGGTAACTAACCTTTCCAGTTGTGATTTTATCTTAGCTGTGAGCTAGCTGGTGAGTGCTGGGTGTCTCTATGTGTTGTATTACTTTTTGTTTGTAATCCCCCTTGTTTCTTGCACCCATTCCGGACTGGGGTTAACTGCCTGTGGCTCTGGTGACATCACAGCTTTTTTGGAGTGCTATTTAGCACCCAGGGCTGGGATGTTGCTGAGTCACTGGATGTGTACCTGGTCCGGTCTTGGAGTGCAGTTCCCTTCCGTGTTTTGTATTTCTCTGGGTGATTACATTTACCTGTGCACCCCTTCTTTGTTCTCAGTTTGTTTGGCTTTGTGAGCTCGCATGGTGTGGCTGTGTTAGGGACTCAGGCAGTGAAAAGGACCTTGACATGGTGCCTGAGCTTTTCCCATTTGGCCAGATGCGGTAACTAACCTTTCCAGTTGGGATTTTATCTTAACTGTGAGCTAGCTGGTGAGTGCTGGGTGTCTCTATGTGTTTTATATATATATATATATATATATATATATATATATATGTGTATATAAAAAGTTTGTAGGAAAAGTGGCACACACCATCCACACAACTGCCTGGTGCACTGCAGAATAGGTATATTATATATATAATTATCCACACTTTACAATCCACTCCACTCCAAATGATTACCGGGCCCTGGACAGCACAGGCTAAAATTTACCGGGCCTTGAGGTCACTTGGCTTGAGAACCCCCGGATTAGATTATAGATTTGTACAGAAACATTATACTGGAATCTAGAGCATAAAGTATAATTTTCTTAACACATGTTTAACCATATTAGAAAAAGAAACTGACCTCACGTATTGCTGAGCAAAATTTGCTTTGTAGGACCCGCTGTAAGGCTTGTAGCTTTTGAGGTGGCACCTCTCCACTTCTCTGTAGCCTCTCCAGCAGCTCGATAGCGCGAGACACATCTAAAAAATCATTGAATAAAAGTTACCACGGTAATCTCTTTCCATACATCTTCACTGACTGGGCAACTAAAAAAATGGAACACCAGGTACAGTAATGAAACTCTAGGTTAAAAAACATGGTAGTCGAAATTGAAATGTACATCAAATGCTGAGTCCCCCCCCCCCTGCTCATATGCTAATTCCTTAGCCCTTGAAGGCCGCCTCTTATCTGAATGCATTTTGACATTTTTTTTCACAACTAGAGGGTATTAGTTCACTTATGCCATATAGATAACATTGTGCTCATGCCCGTGGAGTTACCTAGGAGTCAGCGCTGATTGGCTGAAATGCAAGTCTGTCAAAAGAATTGATATAAGGGGGAAGTCTGCAGAGGCTTATATACAAGGTAATCACAGAGGTAAAAAGTATATTAATATAACAGTGTTGGTTATGCAAAACTGGGGATGGGTAATAAAGGGATTATCTATCTTTTTAAACAATAACAATTCTGGTGTAGACTGATCTCTTAAACATTGTCTCTACTAGCCTACCTACCGGACACCTTGACAGCCTAGCAAACTGCTTAGTCACTATCACATACAGTCTTTGTTCTCCATACTGTGATTCGTGCCAACCAGATGTCAGTCACCCTAACAAATATAGTGGTTTCTATAACCTGTCGCCACATTTATGATCTCCAGTTACCAAAACCTGTAATACCAAGCTGTATCTCAGTCACCCATGACACGTTTGTGGTAGTCACACAGGGCATACCCTTTTGGCTTGTACTTCTGCTTGTGATTGCGCCTGTCACATATTACTGCTCTAGTTCCTGCAGCACACGTTGGCCTCAATCAGTAATTACCCGTCACTGAGCATCTTGTCAATTAACTTATCTTTGGTTTACAAATCGCTTGTATCTGCTGAGTAGAGCCCTATAATTTTTGATCTCTCAGCAGCTGTCAGTTCAAACATAAAGCTGCTCTTAGTTAACACTGGGCATTGTGAGAGCATGCACATCCTATCACTGTATTCCCCTCTATGGGGTAGATTACAAGTGTAGCACTAATTTATTGCATGCCCTTAAATGGGCAAATTAGCTCGTTTACGGGCGCGCAATAAATAACCAGCTATTACAAGTCGCTGGTTATTGCTACTGCGAGCTAGTGGTAGCAATTGGTTCTCAGAAAATTAACCAGAACATCAGACTTTTTAAATGTCCCCCAATTGCCCACAAATCTCAGTGTAGTAATCTTTATTAATAAATAAAAGCAGTTATAAGGGGCTAAAGTGTGCGTTGTTAGAATAAGAAAAAAAAGGCCCTGAAAAGTGCCTTTACATTGCGGTCTATGTGAACTGTGCGTTCCCAGTACATATATATATATATATATATATATATATATATGCATATGCTTATATACATATATATTTATGTGTTAATATGTGTATATACACATATTAAATCCAAAGAAAATAGGCTCCAGCACCAGAGTTCGATGAGTAAAACTTTGCTTTTATTTGGTAATCCAAAGCTAAAATAGGAGATACAAACACCAAGGAGGTAGAAGGTTGTGTGAAGAGCACAGCTTAAGCGTTTTGGCGAAGTGCCGTAGTCATAGCCATGCTGAGGTCTTAACACTACTTTCTTTGCATATATACACATAATAACACATAAATATATATGTACATAAGCATATATATCAATTTAATATTTGCTGCCCATTGCTGCGCAACTCACCACCTTTGCTGCTCCAGTTCTCATACCATGTCTCACGGGATGAGAACGAGGCTCCCTATGGAAGTGAGCTCTCATATATTTGCGTGCGCTGGTATTGCTAAGTTGAGTGCAAATATCGCTTTTGCGCTCGAGATATTTTGCGCTCAATATGTAATCTAGCCCTATATGTTTTCTTACATGGAACTGATTTTATTACCTTTTGTTTTGTTTTTTTTCAATTAAATATTTTAAGGTGGATTCAATTCTGAGTTTCTAAAATATATTTAAGTCCTTCACACAAATATACTTAAAGGGACATAGCAATACTAAAATGACAAGATCTACTTTGTTACAGTATGTACTTTTTTTATTATTGTCCCTAGATAACTATATGCTTAACATCTGCAAAGGGTTTACACATACAGGTATCTAGTTAACTATAACCACATAGTTGGTGGTGGAGATAAATCACAGCGATCTCGCTCGATCTTGGTGATTGACAGTCCCTTCACTTGCGTGAATGAAGAGGCAGTCATTACACACTCATCGGAGTGTGTAATGATACATACAGGCCAGCAGATCAACAGATCCACTACCCGAATGCAGCGAAGGCGGGTGGACAGCTTTGCAAATTGAGAAGCTGTCTGCCCGATTTTGATACAAGGGGCCAATGCCTTTAGTACATATTACCATTCTTTGAGTGTTAGATTTTACTATGAATGGAGCAAACAAACATATGCCCTATAAACCCTCATTCAAACACCACACCTACTCAGAGAGACAGCAGTGACATGTATTTATCAGCAATGATGTAAACTGAGTTAAAACCAAAACAACATATGCTGAGTATACGGGGGGGGGGGGGGGGTTTGAATGCAGTTGCACAGAGCATATGTACACATACTCAGTGCCCTGCAAAAGCTTTATCAAAGACACATGATATTTATTAGTTACATGTGTATTGCAAAAATGCTTCTTTCAAAGTTTTATAACCCTTTACCCATTTGTTAAATCACTTGAAAGTGATGCAGCATATTATTATAAAATAAACGTGACTAGAAAGTATCACATGAACATTTCTAAGTAAAAAAGTAAGATATTTTACCTCAAAAAATGTTCAACTAACCAGATAAAGTGCTTTTTTACCTGTCTAGTACTGTAATCTTCATGGTGAAAACAAAACAGCCAATCAGCATCAAGTTTACATTTCATAGGAAACTTCCATGGCCCCAAATGTTGGCCCTAGCAAGGGCTTTCAGGCCTGTATGTGTGCGGATCTTGCTATTTCAGTTCCTACATCACTGGAAGCCCCTGTGAAGTCCAATGTACAGGGTAATGTGACCGTAGCAATGGGGTTAAACTGAGGAGGGAAATAAAGTGACTTTGCCTACACATGCAAGATATATGCTACCCTGCAAGTCCTAGGACAAGCATCCTATTTGTATGCTTAAAGGAACATGAAACCCCCCAAAAATTCTCTCATGTTTCAGACAGAGCATTTTTTATAAACAACTTTCCAATTTACTTCTATTATCCATTTGCACTCTTGGAATTCTTTGTTGAAGGAGCAGCAATGCACTACTTGGAGCTAGCTGAATACATTGGCAAGAGGCATATATGTGCATCAACCAATCAGCAGCTAGATCCAACATTCTGATCCTACCCCTATATAGTGTAAGTAGATTGGAAATTTGTTTAAAATTATATGCAATATAAGAATCATGAAGGAATCTTTTGGGGTTTCATGTCCCTTTTACAATGAGATAATGACCAGATTTTCTAAATGAAAAACCAGGACACCTTAGCTGATGCAGGGTATTTTTCAGCATGGACTGTATCCCTGTTCATAACATAGCTAGACTTGTCACAACTACTGAACAATAATAATAAATTATCCCAACCATGGCCGAAGGGTTGAAGCTAGGGTTGCCACCTCGGCCATGTTTTCCTGGACACTTATGCTTTATACATGCTGCAGGGTGTGAGGGGAGGAACATTAATTGTGTTTCTGTACAGCACTATTTCTATTCCTCCCTGCACACCCTGCAGCATGTGTAACTTATAAGTGTTCTGTATTTTAAGGGACGGGTGGCAACCCTAGTTGAAGCAAACATAAAAAAAAGTCTGTCCATTTTTATTTAGTACAATAGGCTGAATAGGCTGTGAGGTGTAGCCTGTGCTGCCTATCAGGTAGGCAGCACATAAAACCCACCCTAAGTATATTGAAGACACTGTAGTGGCGTGTGGGAAGTGGCCTGGAATAAGTGGTTTCCAATCATGTGCTGCACTTAGTATTACAGTGACTGCAGTGGGCATGTGGAGTGCAGGCGGAAATAGCAGTGGTTTCTGATTTATTGCTCCTATGTACTGAAGACACAGTACTGGTCATGTGGGGAGGGAATAATAATAGATGATGGTACTTCCTGATTAATAAAATAATAATTATAAAATAGTTATGTTTTTTATTTTAGCATTATTATTTTATAAATCAAGAACCATCATCATTAAAGGTGTTGCAGGTATAGCAAAAACCAGGACATTTGCCTGTCCTGAAAATGATTCTCAGGCTACCATGACATATCACCTAAAGGGACAGTGTGCTGTAGAATTGTTATTGTTTAAAAAGAAAGATAACCCCTTTATTACCCATTACATAACCAACAATGTTTTATTAATATACATTTGCAGACTGAAAAACTGTCAAAATGCACTGAGATAAGGAGGTGGCCTTCAAGGGCTTAGAAATTGGCATATGAGTCTACCCAGGTATAGCTTTCAACAAAGAATAGGAAGAAAACAAAGCAAATTTGATTATACAAGTAAATTGGAAAGTTGCTTAAAGTTGCATGCACTATCTGAATGATGAAATTAATTAATTTTAACTAGACTGTCCCTTTAAAACCCCAGGACATCTGGTCACACTATTACAGAGGAAACTTTGAGGGAAAAATATCTTCCTTCTCTACATAGAGAGGTTATGTGATATTTTCTGGTCAAATTTTACTGATATACTGCATCACTTTCAAGTAATTCAGCACTTGGTAACATGTCCCTAATTATTAAAGACTTTACCTTTAAAATATTCCATCTTTTTTCATATATAATGCAAATTAGTATCTAATTAAGCCATTTTTATTTTCATCCCATAGCTGGGATATAGTATTTTATGATAATAACCATTACACAGTTTGATGAATCATACTTCTATAAATACTTTACATATAAAACTCTTCTACATTTATCTAAAGAAAAAAACAATTATTGAATATCCTTGACTTCCAATTACATATTCAGAAAACATGTTAGAAACATAACAGATGGTGGCATATATTGTATTTTCCAGCTTGTGTGTGCCTGCATTTGGGAAAGTCTTCTGTGATGTTCTAGAAACCATGACTTATAAACAATTACAAATAATGTGCAGAATAAAAAAAAAAAAGTAGGTTACACAGAATACACAAGATAATATTGATATAAACAAAATGTGTCAAGCTGTTTAGATGGAGTTAAAGATATGTATATAACAAACTATAGTAAGAAATTGTTATACTATGACAGAAGGAAGCAGGGAGAGGCAAGTGTTGATCTGCAAGGTAATGTGTAAATCATTCACTTTCCTGATCTGCAATGTAGTGCCAATGAAAGGAAGAGGAAAATCATAGCTAACCCATTCATCTATTCTCTCCTCCCCCTGACCAGATCAAGCTTGTAGAGAGAACGTTCTTCAAATACTGCAATGCAACATGTATCATTTGCCTTACCTCTTTCCAGACCTAGGGGCTCAGCCAGAGCTGCCATCTTAACTCCAACAGTCACATGCCAGGAGTTCCCCACTGCGGAGGAGGAGGAGGAGTCAGCTGCTCAGCCTACATTCGTTAGAGATGCAGAGATGCTGTGTGCATCCTTCTGACAGCTCCTGTACCATCCTCCCGTCCACACATCGGGTAGCACTAGCAATGCTGCAGCTGCAACGCAGATCATCACATTAAAACGCTTCTTACAAGCTAACAAGTATAAACTGCACTGTATCCTTGTTCATAACATATGTGGTTGTGATGCCTATAAATAAGCATAGAAAAATAGTATTGCCAGTGTAGAAAAGGTTCTCTGAATATGTTTCCATTACCTTAAAGTATTAAAGGGACAAGACAATATTATGTGATTGCTGATTCTATGCTGCCAAAGGATTAAAAACACAAAACTGATTTGTTTTCTTAAAAAGCATTTGTATGACCAAGACTGTAGAAATATCAGAATATTTTAGCAATTCTGAAAAAAAATATCAGGGAAAAAAACAAACAAAATCTGTATTGCCCATCGTTATTTCTCACTAGTTCAGGGATAGAAGAATATTTTTTTTTCTCTGAATATGATAATATAGCACAATGGGCGTCCTCAGAAATATATAATATATATATGTCAGTTACCCCAAAATGCTACACTAGGGATTTTGGAGTCACTATTTGCTAAACATTTTACACATTTGTAAATTTCTTTTTTTGGGTGTAAAAAAAATAAATAACGTATTTATCCAGACTCCTTATCAATGAAATTAGAAGGAGCATGTAGTTGTATTTATTAAATTTATTCAGTGTTTTGTTTATTTGATGTGTTACATTATACAGTTCTAAAAACAAAAGCAAACACAAAAGAACCAACATAAGTTAAAGGGACACTGAACCCAAATGTTTTTCTTTCATGATTCAGATAGAGCATGCAATTTTAAGCAACTTTCTAATTTACTCCTATTATCAATTTGTCTTCATTCTCTTCTTATTCTCTTCCAATGATTCGGGAGCCAGGACCTTCAGGCGTATAATATAGTTGTGGCAAAGAACCCGGTTCCAACCTAGTCTTCTCACGGACCCACAATCTCCAAGGCTTCTGCGTTCCATACAGAGATTGCTGTCTGCCACACCATGTGCACACATCCAAACACTTCCAGGTACGTCACTATCCACGTGACAGAACGATCATGTAACCTGGGGTTCAATAGGAAGCAAGCCGGCTGTCCCTTGACGCAAACTAATCTTCTGGCAATGTTGCACATAAAAAGAAGACAAAGAAGCGATCCGTCCGGATGAAGATAAAAGTATATTCTTTATTCCAACAGTTTAAAAAGACAAAGTCCATGGAATGACATCTGAGGGTGCAGTGTGTCAGATAGGCTTACGCGTTTCGGTGGAAGCCATAATCATAGCCTGAACTATCTGGCACCCTTCACCTACTTAAGCACATAAAAAGCCAATCATTGGCTGCTCACAAATATTAAAAGACACCCTCTACTGAGATGTAAACACAATTGCAGTGTTAAACTAAACACATGTTGAAAGCAGGTGACAGATATACAATAGTAAATATAAAAATACAAAAACATCAAAGCGTTTCAGCATCCGCAATAATAATTTAAATAAAGGAATGCTAGATAGAAAAAAGGTTATACATACAATGAAAAATCAAAAAAAAAACTCCTCCTTAATAGCAAATATCTATCCTAGCACTAACCACATATAAACTGATGGTAAAGTATATCCATCAGATAACTGAACTATTCAGTATGATGTAATAATATATTTGTGTATATATATATATATATATATATATATATATATATATATATATATATATATATATATATACACATATATATATATATATATACACACATATATATATATATATACACACATATATATATATATATATACATACACACACATATATACACACATATACACACAAGCTTACAGAATTAACTCAAAGATGAATGTATTGTGTAATGTTGTGAATTGCAAGCACATATCCTACAACATAATGATAGAGATCCGTGCATAAAATGGGTGAATGATACATTCCCGGTAGCAAGTCACAACATAAAGCCCAGTAGGTAGTAATGATATAAAATAATGAACAGTATCATAATATATGGTGATTTAGTGCCAGAAATTGATTAGGTCATACTCCGAATTAAGTCCAGAGGGTACCCTAGTTTTTAGCCTAAAGATCCAAAACATTTCCTGCCTCTCTAGGCGTTTTACTCTATCGTCACCCCTACCAGTAACTGAAATTCTTTCAATTATATCCCTGAAAAAAAATGTCACTTTTCTTATTGTGGAAATGTGCAAAATGCTGTACCAAGGGTGTTTTGGCTTTACCTAGGTGTATGGTCGAAAGGTGTTCCCTAATGTGGGAATTAACATCCTGAGTAGTGAGTGCTACATACTAAAGGGAACAGGAAGTGCATGTTATAAGATACACAACAAAGTTTTAAGTACAGTTAAGGCAGTTACGTATGGAAAAGCTTTCCTGTGTAACCATCGATCTGAATGTATCCCCTAGTAAAACATGTTCACATGGTTTGCACCTCGATTTACCACATTTAAACATGCCATTGTGCTGTAACCATGAAGTATTGGATCCCCTAGGTTCGGTTACCTGTGAGTGTACTACCAAATTGGCGATAGTTCTAGCTTTCCCATAAGCACACCTAACACCTTTTTCAACCGTGGGGACCAATAAATCATCCGCAACCAAGACATAGAAATGCTTACGCACTATGTCACACACTCTATTGTACTGAGCACTGTAGCTGGTGATGAACGTGACACCATCAAAGGCTATGCCATCTGATGCTCCCTTTCCCTGTAACAAGGTGCTTCTATCCAATCATGCCACCTCATGCCTGGCTCTGTTGACCACAGATCTCTTATACCCTCTTTCCAGCAACCTTTTACTAAGGTTTTGGGCCTCTGTTTCATACTGATTCTTGTCAGTGCCTTTCCTTTTGATGCGAATAACTGCCCCTTTGCTACTGCACTCTGTACAGAACGCAGAAGCCTTGGAGGTTGCGGTTCCATAAGTAGACTCAGTTGGAACCGGGTTCTTTGCCACAACTATAGGGGGTCCAGCCCTTGAATTATTCTTTAAAAGGGTGGAAAGGGATTTGACAAAATTAAAACAGGAGTGTGGGTCTACACCTTCTAATTTATGTAGAAAAGAAAAATCAGACCTGAGAGAGCTTAAAGAAAATAGCAATCTGGTAATACGCAATGCTGATAAGGGAGGGTCAGTGGTTGTACTGAATAAGAATGATTATATGGCAACTTAATAAGGACAACTATGCTCAGCTTGACTATAACCCTAATGCATCATTCCAGAGAAAATTGCGCCACCTCCTGGACAAAGGTGGTGACTTGGGGATCTTGGACAAAAATACAATTGAGTATCTTTTTGTTGAGCATCCGAGAATGCCAATCTTTCATCATTTGCCAAAGGTCTACAAGTCACTCACCAATGTCCAGGGGAGGCCTATAGTCAGTGGCATAGACTTGATGTTTGAGAGACTATCGCAGTGGTTGGACGAGGTGTTGCAACCCATTCCCAAAAGGCTCCCGAGTTACTTACAAGACACCAAACATGTCGTGAAGGTAATCGAAGAAACAGGTTGGACCGCACAGTCTAGCTGGTTGACGGTAGATGTGACTGCACTCTACACGTTACTCAAGCATGATTTGGGACTAAAGGCACTGGAATATTTTTTGTGCCATTACACTGATTATACGGTTTGCTTTCAGGACTATGTAATTGAGGTCACTTCGTTCCTTTTGACCCACAATTTCTTTGATTTTGATAGTAATATCTATCTGCAGAGATATGGGACAGCTATGGGGGCAAATTTGCCCCGTCTTATGCCAACATTTTCATGGGTTGGTGGGAGCTGTCCCACATCTTTGCAGATATCAACCATTTCAGATCCAGCATCCTTACATACAAGCATTACATTGACGACTTGTTATTTGTCTGCTAGGGCAGGGAGGAATCTGTTCATACCTTTGTAAATTGGATAAATGACAATGAGGTGGGCTTATAGTAAGAATGTTATCAATTTTCTTGATCTTAGTTTTAAGGGGTTACCCAATGGTAAGATTGAGTCGAGGGTGTATCGCAAGCCTACCTCAGGGAATACTCTTTTGAGGGCCAATAGCTGCCATCCTGGGCATGTGCCCCATGCAGTTGCAAAGGGGCAGTTCATTTGCATCAAAAGGAACTGCACTGACAAGAATCAGTATGAAACAGAGGCCCAAAACCTTAGTAAAAGGTTGCTGGACAGAGGGTATAAGAGATCTGTGGTCAACAGAGCCAGACATTTGGTTGCACGATTGGATAGAAGTACCTTGTTACAGGGAAACGGAGCATCAGATGGCATAGCCTTTGATGGTGTCACGTTCATCACCAGCTACAGTGCTCAGTACAATAGAGTGTGTGACATAGTGCGTAAGCATTTCGGTGTCTTGGTTGTGGACGATTTATTGGTCCCCACGGTTGAAAAAGGTGTTAGGTGTGCTTATGGGAAAGCTAGAACTATCGCCAATTTGGTAGCACCCTCACAGGTAACCGAACCTAGGGGACCCAATACTTCATGGTTACAGCACAATGGCATGTTTAAATGTGGTAAATCGGGGTGCAAACCATGTGAACATGTTTTACTAGGGGATACATTCAGATCGATGGTTACACAGGAAAGCTTTTCCATATGTAACTGCCTTAACTGTACTTGCAACTTTGTTGTGTATCTTATAACATGCACTTCCTGTTCCCTTCAGTATGTAGGACTCACTACTCGGGATGTTAATTTCCGCATTAGGGAACACCTCTCGACCATACACCTAGGTAAAGCCAAAACACCCTTGGTACAGCATTTTGCACATTTCCACAATAAGAAAAGTGACAGTTTTTTCTGGAATAGAATTGAAAGAATTTCAGTTACTGGTAGGGGTGACGATAGAGTAAAACGCCTAGAGAAGCAGGAAATGTTTTGGATCTTTAGGCTAAAACCTAGGGTACCCTCTGGACTTAATTCGGAGTATGACTTAATCAATTTCTGGCACTAAATCACCATATATTATGATACTGTTCATTATATTATATCATTACTACCTACTGGGCTTTATGTTGTGACTTGCTACCGGGAATGTATCATTCGCCCATTTTATGCATGGATCTCTATCATTATGTTGTAGGATATGTGCTTGCAATTCACAACATTACACAATACATTCATCTTTGAGTTAATTCTGTAAGCTTGTGTGTGTGTGTATATATATATATATATATATATATATATATAAAACTATATTATTACATCATACTGAATAGTTCAGTTATCTGATGGATATATATTACCATCAGTTTATATGTGGTCAGTACTAGTGCTAGGATAGATATTTGCTATTAAAGGGACAGTCTACACCAGAATTTTTATTGTTTTAAAAGATAGATAATCCCTTTATTACCCATTTCCCAGTTTTGCATAACCAACACAGTTATAATAATATACTTTTAACCTCTGTGATTATCTTGTATCTAAGCCTCTGCAAACTGCCCCTTTTTTCAGTTCTTTTGACAGACTTGCAGTCTAGCCAATCAGTGCCTGCTCCCAGATAACTTCTCGTGCACGAGCACAGTGTTATCTATATGAAATACGTGAACTAACACCCTCTAGTGGTGAAAAACTGTTAAAATGCAATCTGAAAGAGGTGGGCTTCAAGGTCTAAGAAATTAGCATATGAACCTCCTAGGTTAAGCTTTCAACTAAGAATACCAAGAGAACAGAGCAAAATTGGTGATAAAAGTAAATTGGAAAATTGTTTAAAATTACATGCTCTATCTGAATCATGAAAGTTTATTTTGGCCTAGACTGTCCCTTTAAGAAGGAGTTTTTTTTTTATATTTCATACTTTCTATTTGAAATTGTATGTATAACCTTTTTTCTGTCTAGCATTCCTTTATTTAAATTATTGTTAACACTTTGATGTTTTTGTATTTTTATATTTGCTATTGTATATCTGTCACCTGTTTTCAACATGTAGGATTGATTTATATGCACTTTGAACTTTAGTTTAACACGGCAATTGTGTTTACATATCATTAGAGGATGTGTCTTAATATTTGTGAGCAGCCAATGATTGGCTTTTTATGTGCTTAAGTAGGTGAAGTGTGCCAGATAGTTCAGCCTATGATTACAGCTTCCGCCGAAACGCGTAAGCCTATTTGACACACTGCACCCTCTGATGTCATTCCATTGACTTTGTCTTTTTAAACTGTTGGAATAAAGAATATACTTTTATCTTCACCCCGAAGGATCGCTTCTTTGTCTTCTATTTAAATACATACCCAGAAAACTGTATAAAAGTGGGGGGTGGAAAGTGCAGAGCCAGCCGTCCAAATGTTAAATAGCTATGAGATAAATATACCAAGAGTGTAGCGGTGTCTCAAGACTATTTATATAAATGTGGCCTAGCATCAATATGTTGAACCAAAGTTATTGCTTGAGAGGGCCTGTAAGTATATAGTAAGTCTAGTGTAAGTGGGCAGCTGCATCTCTCAGCTCACTGTATAACATTCATAAAAATTAGAATAAAATTGTATAAAGATTGCTCTATAGCCACTGTTAACAGAGATGGACTCTACGTGAAAAAAGTAAAGATTGTGCAGTCTGTGTCGTAAGGCATCACCTCCTAACATATGAACATTTGACCTTTAGTGTGCAGAGAGTAAAACGTATATAACAGTAGTCTTCAGCTGACAATAAAGCATGCAGTACATAATAAAAAATAAAACAGAAACCACTAGCATCGGCGTTGAACCAAAATTACAGCCACATTGGATTTTCTTTTTATCTCAAAATAATTAACCATTTCTCTTTCCAACTATTGGGATGATGAAACCCAATAGTAGACCAACATCATACATTAAACAGTAAGATATCAAGGAGTAGGCTGAGTCTGTATATAGTGTCCAACTAGACTAACAATAAGTAGATTGATAAACCCCCTGAAGTATTTGCAACAGGACAGCTGTGTCAGTGAAAACTTTTATAAATCTCTAGTAGTTGCAGGTTAAGCTATATAGTAGTAAGGAACAATTATTCAAACATAGCAAATATAAGGACCTGAATGACCAAAAATGGTAATAGATTATAAGAGCAGCAGAGAACAAAAAAAGGACTCTAGTTTAAAACTGCACTGCATTCATAATTGCAGATTGGGGAGAACCAGTCTTAGTATCAGACTCCCTGGTCGTCATATATAGAACGTATGTAGCAGAATCAGTCCCAAGCAATCTAAACACAAAACACACATTATATGCGTATTTTCTCTAGTAAAGATTGCTCTGGATGGTAAAAATGGCAGCAATAGGCCAAATGCATGCTAGAAAAATAAAAGAGGTGATTGGATTCTATACCATGACTATACTGCTTAATATAATAGGACACAGAGTGCTGCCATGGCCGCTGGCAACGCCCTTGTTATAGATGGATAAGTTACAGCAGATAAGGTAGTAAAAGTGGCCTCCCTATTTTACCGTATAAAAGAGGTTAATTATTATACTAAGAGATATCTTATTGTAAATATGAAGATTATATTTCTGTATTAAAAGCATAATTTATGTAAGAACTTACCTGATAAATTCATTTCTTTCATATTAGCAAGAGTCCATGAGCTAGTGACGTATAGAATATACATTCCTACCAGGAGGGGCAAAGTTTCCCAAACCTCAAAATGCCTATAAATACACCCCTCACCACACCCACAAATCAGTTTAACGAATAGCCAAGAAGTGGGGTGATAAGAAAAAGTGCGAAAGCTTAAAAAAATAAGGAATTGGAATAATTGTGCTTTATACAAAAAAATCATAACCACCACAAAAAAGGGCGGGCCTCATGGACTTTTGCTAATATGAAAGAAATGAATTTATCAGGTAAGTTCTTACATAAATTATGTTTTCTTTCATGTAATTAGCAAGAGTCCATGAGCTAGTGACGTATGGGATAATGACTACCCAAGATGTGGATCTTCCACGCAAGAGTCACTAGAGAGGGAGGGATAAAATAAAGACAGCCAATTCCGCTGAAAATAATCCACACCCAAAATAAAGTATAATTTTAAAAATATAAGCAGAAGATTCAAACTGAAACAGCTGCCTGAAGTACTTTTCTACCAAAAACAGCTTCAGAAGAAGAAAACACATCAAAATGGTAGAATTTAGTAAAAGTATGCAAAGAAGACCAAGTTGCAGCTTTGCAAATCTGATCAACCGAAGCTTCATTCTTAAATGCCCAGGAAGTAGAGACTGACCTAGTAGAATGAGCTGTGATCCTTTGAGGCGGAGTTTTGCCCGACTCAACATAAGCATGATGAATCAAAGATTTCAACCAAGATGCCAAAGAAATGGCAGAAGCTTTCTGGCCTTTTCTAGAACCGGAAAAGATGACAAATAGACTAGAAGTCTTTCGGAAAGTCTTGGTAGCTTCAACATAATATTTCAAAGCTCTAACAACATCCAAAGAATGCAATGATTTCTCCTTAGAATTCTTAGCATTAGGGCATAATGAAGGAACCACAATTTCTCTACTAATGTTGTTGGAATTCACAACCTTAGGTAAAAATTCAAAAGAAGTTCGCAACACCGCCTTATCCTGATGAAAAATTAGAAAAGGAGACTCACAAGAAAGAGCAGACAATTCAGAGACTCTTCTGGCAGAAGAGATGGCCAAAAGGAACAAAACTTTCCAAGAAAGTAATTTAATGTCCAATGAATGCATAGGTTCAAACGGAGGAGCTTGAAGAGCCCCCAGAACCAAATTCAAACTCCAAGGAGGAGAAATTGACTTAATGACAGGTTTTATACGAACCAAGGCTTGTACAAAACAATGAATATCAGGAAGATTAGCAATCTTTCTGTGAAAAAGAACAGAAAGAGCAGAGATTTGACCTTTCAAGGAACTTGCGGACAAACCTTTATCTAAACCATCCTGAAGAAACTGTAAAATTCTCGGAATTCTAAAAGAATGCCAGGAAAAATGATGAGAAAGACACCAAGAAATATAAGTCTTCCAGACTCTATAATATATCTCTCTAGATACAGATTTACGAGCCTGTAACATAGTATTAATCACAGAGTCAGAGAAACCTCTTTGACCAAGAATCAAGCGTTCAATCTCCATACCTTTAAATTTAAGGATTTGAGATCCTGATGGAAAAAAGGACCTTGCGACAGAAGGTCTGGTCTTAACGGAAGAGTCCACGGTTGGCAAGAGGCCATCCGGACAAGATCCGCATACCAAAACCTGTGAGGCCATGCTGGAGCTACCAGCAGAACAAACGAGCATTCCTTCAGAATCTTGGAGATTACTCTTGGAAGAAGAACTAGAGGCGGAAAGATATAGGCAGGATGATACTTCCAAGGAAGTGATAATGCATCCACTGCCTCCGCCTGAGGATCCCGGGATCTGGACAGATACATGGGAAGTTTCTTGTTTAGATGAGAAGCCATCAGATCTATTTCTGGGAGTTCCCACATTTGAACAATCTGAAGAAATACCTCTGGGTGAAGAGACCATTCGCCCGGATGCAACGTTTGGCGACTGAGATAATCCGCTTCCCAATTGTCTATACCTGGAATATGAACCGCAGAGATTAGACAGGAGCTGGATTCCGCCCAAACCAGAATTCGAGATATTTCTTTCATAGCCAGAGGACTGTGAGTCCCTCCTTGATGATTGATGTATGCCACAGTTGTGACATTGTCTGTCTGAAAACAAATGAACGATTCTCTCTTCAGAAGAGGCCAAGACTGAAGAGCTCTGAAAATTGCACGGAGTTCCAAAATATTGATCGGTAATCTCACCTCCTGAGATTCCCAAACCCCTTGTGCCGTCAGAGACCCCCACACAGCTCCCCAACCTGTAAGACTTGCATCTGTTGAAATTACAGTCCAGGTCGGAAGAACAAAAGAAGCCCCCTGAACTAAACGATGGTGATCTGTCCACCACGTCAGAGAGTGTCGTACAATCGGTTTTAAAGATATTAATTGAGATATCTTTGTGTAA
The DNA here is from genome assembly GCF_027579735.1 of Bombina bombina. Classification (NCBI taxonomy): domain Eukaryota; kingdom Metazoa; phylum Chordata; class Amphibia; order Anura; family Bombinatoridae; genus Bombina; species Bombina bombina. Next base: position 189,150,820 of record NC_069506.1, on the reverse strand, counting down.
TCCCTGCACCATTGGCTCAGCATACAGAGCTGAAGAGGTCGCATGTGAAAACGAGCAAAGGGGATCGCGTCCGATGCAGCAGTCATAAGACCTAGAATTTCCATGCATAAGGCTACCGAAGGGAATGATTGTGACCGAAGGTTTCGACAAGCTGAAATCAATTTTAGACGTCTCTTGTCTGTCAAAGACAGAGTCATGGACACTGAATCTATCTGGAAACCCAAAAAGGTTACCCTTGTCTGAGGAATCAATGAACTTTTTAGTGAATTGATCCTCCAACCATGATCTTGAAGAAACAACAAAAGTCGATTCGTATGAAATTCTGCTAAATGTGAAGACTGAGCAAGTACCAAGATATCGTCCAAATAAGGAAATACCACAATACCCTGTTCTCTGATTACAGACAGAAGGGCACAGAGAACCTTTGTAAAAATTCTTGGAGCTGTTGCTAGGCCGAACGGCAGAGCCACAAACTGGTAATGCTTGTCCAGGAAAGAGAATCTCAGAAACTGATAGTGAACTGGATGAATCTGAATATGCAGATATGCATCCTGTAAATCTATTGTAGACATATAATGCCCTTGCTGAACAAAAGGCAGGATAGTCCTTACAGTTACCATTTTGAATGTTGGTATCCTTACATAACTATTCAATATTTTTAGATCCAGAACTGGTCTGAAGGAATTCTCCTTCTTTGGTACAATGAAGAGATTCGAATAAAACCCCAGCCCCTGTTCCAGAACTGGAACTGGCATAATTACTCCAGCCAACTCTAGATCTGAAACACATTTCAGAAATGCTTGAGCTTTCGCTGGGTTTACTGGGACACGGGAAAGAAAAAATCTCTTTGCAGGAGGTCTTATCTTGAAACCAATTCTGTACCCTTCTGAAATAATGTTCTGAATCCAAAGATTGTGAACAGAATTGATCCAAATTTCTTTGAAAAAACGTAATCTGCCCCCTACCAGCTGAGCTGGAATGAGGGCTGCACCTTCATGTGGACTTAGAAGCTGGCTTTGCTTTTCTAGAAGGCTTGGATTTATTCCAGACTGGAGATGGTTTACAAACTGAAACTGCTCCTGAGGATGAAGGATCAGGCTTTTGTTCTTTGTTGAAACGAAAGGAACGAAAACAATTATTAGCCCTGTTTTTACCCTTAGATTTTTTATCCTGTGGTAAAAAAGTTCCTTTCCCACCAGTAACAGTTGAGATAATAGAATCCAACTGAGAACCAAATAATTTATTACCCTGGAAAGAAAGGGAAAGTAGAGTCGATTTAGAAGACATATCAGCATTCCAAGTTTTAAGCCATAAAGCTCTTCTAGCTAAAATAGCTAGAGACATAAACCTGACATCAACTCTGATAATATCAAAAATGGCATCACAGATAAAATTATTAGCATGTTGAAAAAGAATAATAATGTTATGAGAATCATGATCTGTTACTTGTTGCGCTAAAGTTTCCAACCAAAAAGTTGAAGCTGCAGCAACATCCGCCAAAGATATAGCAGGTCTAAGAAGATTACCTGAACACAAATAAGCTTTTCTTAGAAAGGATTCAATTTTCCTATCTAAAGGATCCTTAAAGGAAGTACCATCTGCCGTAGGAATAGTAGTACGTTTAGCAAGGGTAGAGATAGCCCCATCAACTTTAGGGATTTTGTCCCAAAACTCTAATCTGTCAGACGGCACAGGATATAATTGCTTAAAACGTTTAGAAGGAGTAAATGAATTACCCAAATTATTCCATTCCCTGGAAATTACTTCAGAAATAGCACCAGGAACAGGAAAAACTTCTGGAATAACTACAGGAGATTTAAAGACCTTGTCTAAACGTTTAGATTTAGTATCAAGAGGACCAGAATCCTCAATTTCTAATGCAATTAGGACTTCTTTAAGTAAAGAACGAATAAATTCCATTTTAAATAAATATGAAGATTTATCAGCATCAACCTCTGAAACAGAAGAATCATTAGAATCAGAATGATGATGTTCATTTAAAAATTCATCTGGATAAAGAGAAGTTTTAAAAGACTTTTTATGTTTACTAGAAGAAGGAATAACAGACATAGCCTTCTTAATGGATTCAGAAACAAAATCTCTTATGTTATCAGGAACACTCTGAACATTAGATGTTGATGGAACTGCAACAGGTAATGGTATTTTACTAAAGGAAATATTTTCTGCATTAACAAGTTTGTCATGACATTTAATATAAACAACAGCTGGAGGAACAGCTACCAAAAGTTTACAGCAGATACACTTAGCTTTGGTAGTTCCAGCACCAGGCAGCGATTTTCCTGAAGTATCTTCTGACTCAGATGCAACATGAGACATCTTGCAATATGTAAGAGAAAAAACAACATATAAAGCAAAATTGATCAAATTCCTTAAATGACAGTTTCAGGAATGGGAAAAAATGCCAAAGAACAAGCTTCTAGCAACCAGAAGCAATGAAAAATGAGACTTAAATAATGTGGAGACAAAAGCGACGCCCATATTTTTTTAGCGCCAAATAAGACGCCCACATTATTTGGCGCCTAAATGCTTTTGGCGCCAAAAATGACGCCACATCCGGAACGCCGAAATTTTTGGCGCAAAAGAACGTCAAAAAATGACGCAACTTCCGGCGACACGTATGACGCCGGAAACAGAAAAGATTTTTTGCACCAAAAAAGTCTGCGCCAAGAATGACGCAATAAAATGAAGCATTTTCAGCCCCCGCGAGCCTAACAGCCCACAGGGAAAAAGTCAAATTTTTTAAGGTAAGAAAAAATGATTGATTCAAATGCATTATCCCAAATATGAAACTGACTGTCTGAAAAGAAGGAATGTTGAACATCCTGAGTCAAGGCAAATAAATGTTTGAATACATATATTTAGAACTTTATAAAAAAGCGCCCAACCATAGCTTAGAGTGCCACAGAAAATAAGACTTACTTACCCCAGGACACTCGTCTACATGTTGTAGAAAGCCAAACCAGTACTGAAACGAGAATCAGCAGAGGTAATGGTATATATATATATATATATATATAAGAGTATATCGTCGATCTGAAAAGGGAGGTAAGAGATGAATCTCTACGACCGATAGCAGAGAACCTATGAAATAGACCCCGTAGAAGGAGATCATTGCATTCAAATAGGCAATACTCTCCTCACATCCCTCTGACATTCACTGCACGCTGAGAGGAAAACCGGGCTCCAACCTGCTGCGGAGCGCATATCAACGTAGAATCTAGCACAAACTTACTTCACCACCTCCATAGGAGGCAAAGTTTGTAAAACTGATTTGTGGGTGTGGTGAGGGGTGTATTTATAGGCATTTTGAGGTTTGGGAAACTTTGCCCCTCCTGGTAGGAATGTATATCCCATACGTCACTAGCTCATGGACTCTTGCTAATTACATGAAAGAAATTTACCTTCAACTAAGTTGTGTTAAATAAGAACATTGTGATTCTAAATTTAACAGAGATACAAATATAAAGTGTTCCGGACCCTTGTCTAACTATAGAAACAGAGATGACTGGGGTAGCTGTAGCTAAGTCAATGGTAATAGTTTATAAATGAGAGATAAATACATCAAACAAGTATATTATATCTGGCAAGAGCTGAAGGCTTACTAACTATATGACTAGTGTAACATTAATTAGGTTATGGGTCTAACCTTTAGCTCTATATAATAATAATACCCAGCTCCAATGGAGAGCATAGTGTGCAGAAACTTTAGCGTACAGAGCCTCTAAACATGGTAATATGCACAAAACATAAACATCCATAGGTATATAATAGTACAGGCTGCAAAGTATATTAGTATACTAGTCAGGGTAACCTAGTTTTAGCTGTAAAAAAGAATTAAAAAATAAAATAAAAAATAAAATGCCACAATAAGATGTATATACTATCTGATACTTTCATAGAAAAAAATAAAATTATATATATATACACTTGGAACCAGATTCTGTACAACAGTAGGAGTATATATATGATCTATGCAAACGGTAAAACTTAGAGGCAACATTGGAGCTGAAGGGAAATACTGACTGCTTGGCATCCACAAGGTAGAGTTATATAGCTGTTCAGGGGAGACTCAGATTGAAAGATCATCATATATGGACAGCCAAAAGGGTTGAAATGACAGTGTTCTCAGATCTGAGCTTCTATCTGATGCCAGCTCTATTGTGAAATCCATAGCGACTCATGATGTTCCATAAGGCTGGAAGTGAAGAGAGAGCAGTTGATGGGCCACACATAACGGACAGCCAAGAATGACTTGAAAACATGGCATAGGTGCTGGATAGGATCATCGTGGGTGTGGAAGTGGAAGCCCCAGTCTTTTGAACCACCCCTGGAAACGATTGGGAAGTGGTAAAGGGACCATGGCAAATCTGAGTTGTTAGATCGCTGCTCCACTGTTTAGACTGCAAATACAAATGTATACCCCCTAAATTCCTCTGAGGTCCCGGTGTGAAGAGCAGTGAGCGCCGGGGCCCCAAAGCGCCATTACTCCCGCATTCCATTGGAGCCCGGATGGAGGGGGTAGCAGGTGCAGTATTCTGGGAGTCCTCTTGATAAGATGTTCTGTATAATATTTCAATGATTGCAGCATGGTGTCTATCAAGTAAATAGCACAACTCTTCGATGATTGACAGGTAAGTCGCCATTATTATTTTGCAGACTCGTCTGTATGGATGTACTTCAGGCAAAGGAAAAGCCCTCCGTTCTATAGCTGTATCATTCTTCATCTGCTGATTGCTCCAGTATGAGCATATTATTTACTTAGGAAGCAATGTAACAACGTATTAGTACAGCAACTTGAGGAGTCCAGTGTGCGTGAAGACAGGGACTTTGCCAGGCTCCCCCAATCACAATAGTATATACAGACTTGTCCACAGCAGTGTTATGATTAAATTTCTTTATTCTCTGTTAAGGTACAGACATAAAACAGCGACGTTTCGAGTGTTGCCACTCTTACTCATGGCTGAGTTTGAGTGGCAACACTCGAAACGTCCCTGTTTTATGTCTGTACCTTAACAGATAATAACGAAATTTAAGCATAACAGTGCTGTGGACAAGTCTGTATATACGATTTACTTAGGAAGCAGTAGAGTGGTTTTAGCAGGGCCCGCGGTGGTATATGAAAAATGCCACACCATTTCTCCAAGTAGGCACCTGCCAATTTCTGCAAATCAAGCAAAGCCCAATCGTAGTCTCAAAGTAGGCTGGAAGTAATTTACATGATTCCACTCAAGAACAAAATGGTCTCCTGTATTTGTGTTGTCACTGTAAACATTTTTCTCTTATAATTTGATGGAATAACGATTACTCTTGTAGATAAGGAACAACTCAATCATGTGACCGCTCCGTAGGTAGCTGGCTCCGCCCCCCCCCCCTATTAATTTAATTTGAGCCTGTTATTTACATTATAGATATAAATATATACATTTTTTTCCTGAAGTTCTCAATTTATTTTAAGTATTTTTTTATTGTTAGTATTTAATTTAGTGTTATTTTAACATGTTTCAAGACTCTGAATCTGCTCAACCATTAACTGCACAGTCTGTGCGAATTATGATAGATAATTCTATGGGAAACCCTATGTCTCATATGTCAAACCTTTTGTCTCAGCAGCCTAATCCTAAGGCAATTATTCTAAAAAAGAGAATTCTAAATTTTTTGACTGCCTTGGCAATCCTATATTTTGTGCAGATGATTTACATCACCCCAGATCGGTGTCCCTCCCTAGATGTGGCCACTTTTGTTGATTTTCAATTAAAGTACCCCCTTAAAAAAGATGCTTGCATTAAAATGAGAGCAAAATCCCCTCGTCCATTACTTCCTAATAATGCTTGTGTAACTCCCAAAACTTTTTGAAATTTCAGAACAAGTTGTTATTGATAATTCCTCTTTAGACCCTTATTTGGTTAGAGAATGGGTTCAAAGAATCCTTTCTTTCATAGGAAATACTAATACAGCTATGATAATTCAACATAGAAAAAATATCCTATGTAAAATAGATCCTAAAATTTGCGACAACGCCATAAACAAATTAGACTCTGATGCTAATGGTCTTTTTGAGGATATATTTCTCAAAGATTTAAATAGTTTCATAAACACCTTTTCAAATTTGAATAAAGTGAGAACTGCAATTCGTAATTTTTTTTATCCTAACAGTTTTTCTGACAGGGCTGGGAAAGGCAGATATCACTTTCCTGGCTGAACAAATTACCAATCAAGACCTCAATTCCAACAATATCAACAGCAATACCATCAACATTACCAACAATCTTTTCAAGATCCCTCTACTGTCCAGTTCTTCCCGTCTCGTTCCAGACCATGGTACCAAAGGGATCAACGATCAAGGGCAAGATCTCGTCCCCCTGCAAGTAAGTTTTTCCTTTTCCTTCTCCCTTCCTTCTTTCCCAGAAAGAATTGGTGGCAGACTTGCCCTTTTTGCTCAAAATTGGAATCTTGTAACTTCAGATCCTTGGATTCTTCAAGCAGTTCAACATATTCAAATAGAATTTTCTTCCCCTCCCGTTAAAATATTGAGGCCTCGTCCCATTCAATTTTCAAAAGAAGATCAAATTCTGGTTCAATCAGAAATTTCAACTCTTTTTCAAAAACAAGCCATTCAAACCGCTGTTTTTTCCCACGATTCTTCCTCAGCAATCTTTTTCTTGTAAGAAAAGAAAAACGGTCAGTTTCGCCCCGTCATAAATTTAAGAGATCTAAACGCTTTTGTTTCCTACCATCATTTCAAGATGGAAGGAATTAATCTTTTAAGGGATTGTCTCAGAGAAAACGATTGGTTGGTTCGCTTAGATCTGACAGACGCCTATCTGACCGTTCTGATTGCCCTAGAACATTGGAAATTCCTAACTTTTTTCTGGAAAGACCAATTTTGGAGTTTTACTTGTCTTCCTTTTGGTCTTTCTTCAGCTCCCTGGATCTTTACAAAACTGTTAAAACCAGTTATGGCCTGGCTAAGACTCTGTAACATATCTCAGCCTAATGTCACTATCCCTTTAAGAAATACTTTTCTGACTGCTGCATTTGGGCAGTATTCACATTCAGCTTGCCTGCCTGCCTGATTAATCATTCATGCACCTGATTACCTCAGCCTCTTTTTAAGCCTTCTCAGGTCTAATGTGCCTTGCATTAACATTGAAGTGTGATCCTGAACAGAGGTCTGTGACTGTTTCCTGCATGAACTTACCAACTATTCCAAGATACAGCATTTTCTATTACCTATGCAAAATATCATCAAACCGCAAGTATCAAAAATATCTCCATTCTGTTTCCTGGACACAGCTACTTAACAATCTCTGAACTTTATTATAATTCAACTATGCTTTTGCTTACCATCACTCTCTAATTACAACAGCATCTTACTCAGAACTTTATAACTATTTCTCTGCTACAAGTTGTCATTGCTGAAATATCCTGCTGCAAATATGTTAACATATTCTGAACTCTGCATCTATGTGTTCAATTAAAAGCTTTCCTGTGATTCTCCAATATATGTTCAAACAGTAATTAATGCCTTAAACTTAACTTTCACCTGTGCTGCTCTGCTAATTACTGACATACAGCTTATTATAATAATATGTACTGTGAACCTGCAACAAACCAAGTTTGCATCTAAATGCACAAACAGTAATTAATGCCTAAACTTGCAGCTTGTCTAAGTACCTGTGCAGCTGTGCTTTAACTCTGACATACAGCTTTATATAATATTATGTACTGTGAATCCTGCAACAATCCTTAGTTTGCATCTAAGTGTCAAACTTTCACCAGATTACTCTGAAGCCTGAACATTCCACTTTGCTATATTTATCTCTCATTGAATCCTGCAGTTACTTCTATTAACTAACTAAAAGTCACAGTGAACTCAGAATATATTGTATACAAATGTTGCACTCTCCATTTATTCTACAATAACTTCTAGCAACTATGAATCACAGAATATCATCTATCCACGTCCAGGATACTCTTCCCCGGGTCAGGGGTCGGTGTCTTCAAATCCCTACCACTGCCCCGAGGGTCTGTTTCCTGAGCGCATGTACACCGGATCATGACAGAATGTTAATGCCTAAAAAAGGGATCCGCAGTGGTAGTGGATGCACCGACCCTCAAAGGAAAATAAAAAATTACAACATAACTCAGACCCAAGCAATCCCTAAAGGAAAAACAGAAGATTTTCAAACTTTAAAAAATTTAAAGACACAGTACTCCCATTCTAGACAATCCTCTACTCATGTTCGTGGTTACCATTTTGGTGAAACTGATCCTGAATCTGACTATGAAAATGAAGAGGATTTAACCATAGCTTCAGCAGAAAAAATTCAGGCTTTCAAAGATTTAAAGAGACAGAACCACTTTTCTAAAATGTCATCTGTTCCTCATGTTCGTGATTACCATTTTGGTGAAACTGATTCTGAATCTGACTATGAAAATGAAGAGAATGTATCCATCGATTCAGCAGAAAAAAATCAGATCTTTAAAGATTTAAAGAGACAGAACCACTTTTCTAGAATTTCATCTGTTCCTCATGTTCGTGGTTTCCATTTTGGTGAAACTGATTCTGAGTCTGACTATGTAACTGAAGAGGATGCATTCATAGATTCAGCAGAAAAAATTCAGTCCTTTAAAGATTTAAAGAGACAGGACTACTGTTCCAGAATACCATCTACTCCTCTTGTTTGTGATTCCTATCCTGATGATACTGATTCTGAGTCTGTATATGTCAACAAGGAGGATGACTTCACAGATCCAGCTGAATTGGCATTAGACTGGTATGAGCGCAACTTTAATTCGCAACAAACTCAGACAAGACCTCAACCTATTTGCTATAATGACATCCTTGGTTGTTATATTTACAACATGGATGATACAGACAGCTCCCATCATGAAACCTCTCATGGAAATACTGATCTTCCTATTTCTGATATTACCATGGATTCGTTAGATTGGACAGATTCAGAGCTGGAAGAAAGGACATCTGGTTTACAGACTGCTGTTAGGAGTAAAGGTCCTCTCAACTACTATGCTGATTTATCACATCAGAATTATGCATCCAGTGATGAAGAGGATTTCTGTTCTCAACCTTACTACAAGCCACAATGGCAGCAACCTAAGAAGCCTCATACTGGGAAGAAATCTAAGCTCTCTAAGAAAAAGAAGAAGAAGAAAATCCTTCTGCCCACAGAAAATCAGAAGTGCAAAGAGGAAACTCAGCCTGATTCCCCTGTTTTAGATTCTGTTGTACCAGACCCTCTCTTGCCTCCTGACACTGTCAACACTGAGCTGGATGATGTTTATAGTCACTATCAGTCTCTTCTTAAAGCATCTAATGGTATCTCTTCTCAGACTCTACAACAACTACAAAAACTGTTTCCAACTATTGATTTCTTGCATCCCTCTCATGCTGCCTCAATACCTGTAAACCCTGTGCTAGAAGCAAAAGATAATTCTGTTCCAGATATACAACCTTTCAGTTTACCAGAGATAATCCCTGGAGAATTTAGCTCTGATATTCAAACTCAAATAAGCATGCCTGCTGAACTCCAGATAACTTCTCAGTCAGAATCTTGTGTCACAATTCCTCCGCATCTACCCGAGTGTGGCATATTTCAGTACACTTCACCTTCTCAAAATTCTTCTGTTATTGCATCTAAGAAATTGTTTCCCTTGGGAGATACTTTGCATCAACCTACATTTTCTACTACATCAGTTTCCTGTACAGGAATTCCTGATACTCAATCCTGTGAGGACAACTTTGAACCAAGTTTGCAAGTGGACATTCTTGAACCTGAAACTTGTACAAAAGTTCTTCAAGAAGATTTCCCTGTGCCCATTCCTGTTCCTGTTTTCCATGATTATACTACTAAACCTGACATCAAGGTGGACTCTCCTGTTTTTGACCCTGGTATGGGTATTCCTTTGTTTAACCCAGAAATGGGTGTAATAATACTTGATCCTGAAGATAGCCATGCCCTCTACTCAGAAGCGAGTATGGTTCTTGGCTCTAAAGTGGGTTCTTTTTCTTTCTCTATAGTTGAACCTTGCCCTGGCATGGGCATTCCTTCACCCGATCCTACTGAGGATATGACTGAACCTTGCCCAGATGTGGGTACTTCTGAACATTGCCCTGGCATGGGCATTCCTTCACCTGATCCTACTGAGGATATGACTGAACCTTGCCCAGATGTGGGTATTCCTGAACCTTGCCCTGGTGTGGACATTCATATACCTATTCTTAGTGAGAACACTTTTGATTCTGAATCCAGTAAGGAGACATTTCATTTTGAATTAGAAGATGGCAAGAACTGGACAAATCTTGCACTCTACACTCCTATCTCCTATTTTGAAGAAAGCCCTGCTATTGCGTTAGAAGGGGCTATAGCTTTTTCTTTTGGAGTATATCTAATCCTCAGCCAAGAGGTTAATTCTGAGGATACTCAAATCTCTGACCCAAAGGTGGTTAATCTGGTTATCAATCCAGAATGCTGCATCTCTATTTCTGAAGCTGAGGAAAGCCTATTCATATCTCTAGGACTGGCTGCCTTTTCATTGGCTATATACATGGTCATCTATCATGAAGAACATCCACCTGTCTACCCTCAGGATGATTCTGTGGTAGGAAGCTCATTGTATGTTACGTTCATGCATTCTCACGATGACTACAAAAAAGTTGACTTCAAGTTTTGCTCTCATCATTGTCAAGATCTTTTGATACCTGAATTACATGGCCTTTACTTCGTCATTCAACTTTTTCAAGAGATCTCCAACCCTCCTTTCTTGATTTCCGATTGGACTCACTACCTCCATACACCTACTACCGATTCTCCATATCAATTTTGTTCTCTCTCCTTTTGGATTGTATTGGGCGCCCGGAGGTCGCCTTTAAGGAGGGGAATCTGTAACATATCTCAGCCTAATGTCACTATCCCTTTAAGAAATACTTTTCTGACTGCTGCATTTGGGCAGTATTCACATTCAGCTTGCCTGCCTGCCTGATTAATCATTCATGCACCTGATTACCTCAGCCTCTTTTTAAGCCTTCTCAGGTCTAATGTGCCTTGCATTAACATTGAAGTGTGATCCTGAACAGAGGTCTGTGACTGTTTCCTGCATGAACTTACCAACTATTCCAAGATACAGCATTTTCTATTACCTATGCAAAATATCATCAAACCGCAAGTATCAAAAATATCTCCATTCTGTTTCCTGGACACAGCTACTTAACAATCTCTGAACTTTATTATAATTCAACTATGCTTTTGCTTACCATCACTCTCTAATTACAACAGCATCTTACTCAGAACTTTATAACTATTTCTCTGCTACAAGTTGTCATTGCTGAAATATCCTGCTGCAAATATGTTAACATATTCTGAACTCTGCATCTATGTGTTCAATTAAAAGCTTTCCTGTGATTCTCCAATATATGTTCAAACAGTAATTAATGCCTTAAACTTAACTTTCACCTGTGCTGCTCTGCTAATTACTGACATACAGCTTATTATAATAATATGTACTGTGAACCTGCAACAAACCAAGTTTGCATCTAAATGCACAAACAGTAATTAATGCCTAAACTTGCAGCTTGTCTAAGTACCTGTGCAGCTGTGCTTTAACTCTGACATACAGCTTTATATAATATTATGTACTGTGAATCCTGCAACAATCCTTAGTTTGCATCTAAGTGTCAAACTTTCACCAGATTACTCTGAAGCCTGAACATTCCACTTTGCTATATTTATCTCTCATTGAATCCTGCAGTTACTTCTATTAACTAACTAAAAGTCACAGTGAACTCAGAATATATTGTATACAAATGTTGCACTCTCCATTTATTCTACAATAACTTCTAGCAACTATGAATCACAGAATATCATCTATCCACGTCCAGGATACTCTTCCCCGGGTCAGGGGTCGGTGTCTTCAAATCCCTACCACTGCCCCGAGGGTCTGTTTCCTGAGCGCATGTACACCGGATCATGACAGACTCAGAGGAGTCCGATTAATTATTTATTAAGACGATATTCTGATAATGAACCAGAATTTCATCTCTCTTCAAAATCAATGATCCCTTACCATTCACCTGCTAGAGAACCTAGGTTTTATAATAAACAAAGAGAAATCTGTCCTAATTCCAACTCAGTCTCTAGTTTTTCTTGGTTTCACCATCGATACTTCCAAAGTCACTCTCAGTTTACCTCCAGACAAAATAAAAAATAAAAAAGAAATATCTTGCACTCTCTCAACTCAATTCACTCCTATCAGGAATATAGCCATAATAGTTGGGTTACTATCATCCTCTATTCAGGCTATATTTCCTGCTCCCCTTCACTATCGAGAATTACAACGCCGCAATATCTGTCATTTACAGAAAGGGTTTTCTTACTCTCATTTAGTTCAACTATCTATGGAGGCAAGGGATGAGCTCTCCTGGTGGCTTTCTCATATGGAAGCCTGGAATGGGAGAGCTATTTTTGGCAATGCTCCAGATTTAATAATGGAATCCGATGCCAGTAGGACAGGAGGGTGTGCGCACGTTGCGGTCCTTCCATAACAGGAGGAAAATGGTCTCTGAAGGAAAAACAGTTCCACATAAATTGTATATAACTTCTAGCTGGATCTTTCGCTGTCAAGAGTTTCGTGAAGAGTTCTTCTCCAGTTACCATTTTACTTCGAATGGATAATATCTCTGCAGTTCGATATCTAAACTGTCTTCGAGGTACGAAGTCCAGAGATCTTTCCAATATTACCAAAGAGTTCATTCACCTATGTCTGAACAGGAATATTTCTGTGAAAGCAGAATATATTCCTGGTCTTTTTTAACACAGCAGCGGATTGGGGCTCTCGCTTCCTGATAGATTCCAGCAATTGGATGAAACAACCTTTTGGGTTGAGAAACATGTTGCATGCTTTTATATTTTTATATTTATATTTAAGTAAGTTTTTTTTTACTTATCAAAAGGGTGTGTGCACTAAATAAAGTGCAATATGTGCAGGCTGGGCTTTGCAGTCTCCAGCTGACTGATATAGGCAATGTCTCCCTCAGATGGCAGTGGGATGGATTCTGGATATGATGGCCTTTTAAAACATAAAAGATGGGGGCAGAGCCAGCCGGAGACCAACATGGCCGTATTCAAGTGAGCTCCATAAAAATTGAGCTCCCCCTGACTCCCTAACTCTCCCACACACCACCTATTCATTTTGGCGGCTTCTGAGGGCACCCGCAGTCAATTTACACTAGCTGGAAAAGAAACTGCACACAAATTGAGCTCCCCCTGACTCCCTAACTCTCCCACACACCACCTATTCATTTTGGCGGCTTCTGAGGGCACCCGCAGTCAATTTACACTAGCTGGAAAAGAAACTGCACAACAGTGACCGCGGCCTGCTCTCAGTGGTACAGTAACATATTATACCAATTGACCCACAGGATATCACGGAGGATAACCCCACGATCTAAACAGCAGAACATAAGAGCTAGACTATTAAGGGCTGAAAGTATATACAGCCCCACCATGACTGAGCGACTCCATTACCGGAGCCAAGATTGAGATAGGGAGTTGCAGAATGCAGCCATAGCGTATGCTGTAAAGCCAGCCTCAAACATAGTCCCTGGAAAAGCTTTACCATGGAGGAACTGGGGAAAATATTCCAGGAGCTTATGGCAAACTTTGAGAGGCAGTTCTGTGAGAGGATAGATAGAATTGTTGCTGCTGCACAACCGAGGAGTGACCTGTCCCGCAATGCAGTGCATACACGAACGGCAGAGGAAATGGCTGCGGAAGAGAGAGAGGTGCTATCCACTTACAGACGGGGCCAATACCTACTTTGCCACCTCCAAAGTCTTCATGTGGGCTCAGTGTAGAGGAAGAAGGTACTCCAGAGTGTAAATTTCAGTGGACCCCAGCAGGTTTTTCCGGTTCATCCACAAAGAACTGGAAGTTGGGCCTCCTCAATACTCCCCCTATTGCCCCTGGAGTTCGCATTGACCAGAGGATAGTGAGGAAATTTGAGAAACCATACAGTCCTACTCATCTATACCAACTGGTTGCTCTTAGCGGGTGGCTGATATTGCAGAGTCTTACACTTGGTATCATAGACTTGCTCACCTCTGTCTTGGAGGCTCCCTGGGTTGGTGTTGGATAAAGTGGTGATGTTCTACTTATGTACCAGGGGACATATCTGTGGCTCCGGTGACCTGAGTAACTGTTCTTATGTTGCAGATATTTTTTCTACCTGAGGTTTCCGTTGTTACACTGTTCTGCAGAACTTTTTCTTTAACTGAAGATTTGAACAGTCAAGATAATTTTTGGAGCTATGCTTTGTCTCTAGAACACACTGGACAGTTAAAGAAGGATAATTATATTTGTAGGAAGATCTACAAAGTCACCCTATCCCTGTAACTTAATCTATTCAGTTTACTGTGTAATAGATAATAGACTCCAACATCTGCTAATGTTCATTTTTTGGGGGCATATTTACTTATTGTTATTTATCTTTTGTTTTCTTGCTTCACTTCTAAGCCTACTACATATAGTTTTTTTCTATTAGCTAGGTAATTTATGGTATAGTTTAATTTTAGTATTTAGCAGTCATTACTACTTGTTTCCATAAGGTGTTGACGTGTGATTTTCACACAAGTCCTACTAGTATATATAGTATATTTGTTCATGAAAAGGAAAAATTTACCATAAGTTTTTATTATTCTGTATATGTGGTATCGCTAAGTAGTACCTTGTATAGTCTTACTAGATGACAATATGGTGAGTAGTGAGCTCCTTACTATAGTAACACTACTATATAACTGATTTTCATTGTAGGACACTGTAATTTTTATATGCCACAGAACTTATGTCTATAATACTACTCCTCTTAAATTGTGGATCTGTACTTCGTAAGATTTTTACATCTGGCCCTTTTCAACTCCTCCCCTTTTCCTTTTACCAGCCTTTAGATCTAGTAACGTTTGCTCTGCTGTCAGCGGGGCTTCTCGCATGAAGAGATGGCAACTTTAAGTTCCTGGTTGCTAAGGCATATTTTATTCTATTTTTTACTTAATTTGTTCTATGGGAAATACAGGCTTTAATTATAATATAATTGGAGTATAGGTATATTGGTAATCTGTCCTACACATAAGATTATCGCCTAAAGTTCTCTGAATTTATGTAGGTACTAATCTTCTCTCAGTAAATACCTTTTCAGCTTCACCAGATAGGTTTGAATAAATGTTATGCAGTTTGATAGATTCCTAGAAACCTAATTGATGTGTCATCTATTAGTGAAGTATATTCAATTGTTTTATTATACTCTGGGAGGTCCAAAAGCCCTGCTATGTACCCCCCTTACATAGAATTGATGCGATAGGGGTGATCAAAACCCTCCGCAAACCTAAGAAGAATTAGGGAGTCTCTGCCCTATCCTACACACTAGCTCCTATGTTCTGTACATAGCTGCGTAAGGCCTCTATATGTTTAGGAGGCCAGAATAAAGATCATTCTATTTAATCCCTCACATTGTGTACCTGGGTAATGTGAGGCCCAAGAGTGGCCTATAATATATTAGAGGGCAAAATAAGAGGTTTATTAGTTTGCACCTTAAACATTTTCCTAATTCTGCACATTTTTTTTCTTTCTTTTAAATGTGGTATCCCCACTTTATTTGAAGATATATGTGTTGCACTGTGTAAATTTGAAGGGGTTTATGCTGCTGTAGTTTTATGATCCTCCTGAGATTTGTAAGTAGCTGCCTAAGGATTTTGGTGAATCCTTTGTACAATTTGGAGGTTAGAATATGTAACTTCTTGCATTAGGTGTATGTGTAACTTGAGGCTTTACAGAAGCCTATAATATTTTGGAGGGCATGTTAGTATGTCATAATGTATATCTCTCTTTACAGATGTTTAATTCCTAACTTGTTGGCGGATATCTATATTGTATTGTGCATTCTTGGTGCTTATTACTCTTTGTATTGTTCAAACCTAAATTAAAAAAAAATATATAAAAAGACACAAAGCTTCTCCTAGTGCAGGTAAAACTAATAACACAGGTGGTTTCAGGAAAATATGTGAAATGGATATCATACTCACATTTCAATAAGGCAGGCTGGTCTCCCTGGGCTGTTCTTCCAAACAATTGAAAATAGAATAAAGTGCTCCAAAAAGTGAAAAAGTAGTATAAATGCAAACTACTTAAAATCACAAATTTATTTTTACATCATATAAAACATGCAATGCGTTTCTCAGCTGGCTAGCTGTTTCATCAGGCATGCAACAAGATGAAAAGGGGAGCACAATATATACACATAGTTTCAATTAGTTGCCATGGGACTAAAAGGCTAACAATGGACATGTTCATTATTCAAAATATGTATTCCCAATGTTTAACCTCAAAAAATACATAAGATAATAAACATAATAAAAGCATATACATAATAAAATGTATGCATAATAAAAAAACGAACATGATAAAAATATACACTTAGTAAAAGTATTAGCCTTTCACTTTGACAAATGATTGTCGTTTTTTGTGAGATTCCATTGGTCAATAAGCAGTCACATGTTTCCTGTGAGAAATTGTTCAACCCACAAACAGGGCATATCGTTTAACAACCAATGTAATAATATATATTAGTGGGCGTCTTAGATCAAAAGGCAAATCAGATAGTGACTATATCATCATTATAGAATGCTTTAGTGGGCGTGACCAGGGCCGGCCTTAGGGGCAGACGAGCAGAGGGCCGCCTAGGTCTCCGCACTCCGGGGGGCCCTGTGCTGGTGCCAACTGTTCCTTGTGCTTTTTATTTTTATTATTTTTTTAAATGTCGTCATTACATTTTTTTTTAAAATGGCGGTGCTTTTCCCCCCTAAGGTTCATTCAAAATCCCAGGAACTCAGGAGATGGTGGTAGCATGCAACAGGCTGATTGATTGAAGGATTATACTATACTCCTCCAATAAATCGGCTACTTGCATAAATAAGAGGGTGGAGCCGGAGGCAAGGTGAGGGTGATCAGCGATGTAAAGCAGGAGTTACAGAGCACGAGGAGCTGCGTGTTCTTAACAGTGCTGATGGACCTTTTGTAGGGCATGCCCCTAAGTTAAACAGCTCTTTTACCTCTGAAAAATACTAAATCCCCCTAACATTAAAAAAACCCCACCCACCAAACCCCCCAAAATAAAAAAAAATTAACACTAAAAAATCCTAAACTACCTATTGCCCCTAAAGGGGCATTTGTATGGTCATTGCCCTAAAAAGGGCATTCAGCTCTTTTACTGCCCTTAAAAGGGCAATCAGCTCTTTTTCAATTTCCCAAATCCCTAATCTTAAAAATAACCCCCCCAAAAAAACCCTAACACTAAGCCCCAAATAGGTACTCACGGTTTCTGAAGTCCGGCGGAAAAGGTCTTCTTCCAGACGGATCCATCATCTTCTATCATCATCCGGAGTGAAGGCGGTGTGGAGCGGAGGTGCAGAGCTGTGTCTCCGATGCCTGGTTCCTCAGCGGCAGTCCTCAATGGCAGCAATCTTCGGTGGCACTTCATCCGACAGGCCTGATTCTAGTCAAGGCCTGGCAAAAAGATTGAATAGATAAAGCAGAGATCTGTCCCTTTAGGGAACTCGCTGCTAATCCCTTCTCCAATCCTTCTTGGAGAAAAGACAAAATCCTAGGAATCCTAACTCTACTCCATGAGTAGCCCTTAGATTCACACCAATAAAGATATTTACGCCATATCTTATGGTAAATCTTCCTAGTTACAGGTTTACGTGCCTGAATCAAGGTATCTATAACCTAATCAGAGAAACCTCACTTGGATAGAATTAAGCGTTCAATCTCCAAGCAGTAAGCTTCAGAGAAACTAGATTCAGGTGAAGGAAAGGTCCCTGAATGAGGTCCAGGGTGGCAGAGATGACATGGCCACCAGGTCGGCATACCAAAATCCTGCAAGGCCACACAGGAGCGATGAGGATCACTGATGCCTTCTCCTGTTTGATCCGAGCAATAACCTGAGGAAGAAGCGCAAACGGGGGGAATAGATATGGTAGGTTGAAGGACCAAGGAACTGCCAAAGCATCTATCAGCTCCGCCAGGGGTTCCCTGGATCTGGACCTGTATCTCGGAAGTTTGGCATTCTGACGAGATGTCATGAGATCCAACTCCGGCCGACCCCACCTGAGAATCAAGCTGGAGAATATTTCCAGATGGAGTTCCCACTCACCCGGATGAAAAGTCTGCCTGCTCAGAAAATCCGCTTCCCAGTTGTCCACCCCTGGGATGTGGATCGCTGACAGATGGCAAGAATGGGCCTCTGCCATATAATTTCACCTATATCACATCAGGTGAAGTTAGTCAGTGTTATCAATTTATCAAGTTGGATATTAAAATGATGAGTAGTTGTTTCCTATCATTGACTAAGGTGTACTAATATCCATATAGCTGTATATAGAATGCTGATACTGGTTTCAACAAGGTTTTCCCATATGGGAGTAATCTTTAGGATATTACTCTAAGTCAAATAGATTTTTGCGGCTGAGATTCTAAGATAGTTGCTGTACTGCAGTACAAGATTTTATGGCTTATCTTGGTATAATGCCATCCACAATATCAACCATAGGTACATAGTCAGTTAATTTATATAGGTTTCTTTATTTAATTGTAACACTTGAATACATACACCATAGCTATGGTATAGAGATTGCCAATGTTTCACCTATATACCATCGAGTAAAGTTGTCAGTGTTATCACTCTATAGATTTAAATGTTAAAGTAATGATCTGTTGTTGCCTGTCACTGGCTAAAGTATGTTAATCTAATATTGATGGAACAAAGGGACAGGAAAGTAAGGGGTTACTGTAGCACTCACTCTCACTCTAATTAGAGATATAAAATAAAATCATTCATACTTTATTCATTATAAGTTAAAACCAGGATAAACATCCCTAGTGGATAAATTATGCTACCCACAACCACCTATTTAGCAAAAATAAAAGCAAAGTGGGCCCTCCTAACACTCCTCTGTTTCCTGGCCGATAACTGGAAGCGTCTGCATCAGGTGGCTGGAGTGATAGGATGAGCCGGTAGAGAACGTGCTGTACAAACGCGTTTCGGCTATTAAAAAGCCTTTGTCAATGTTTCACATTCAAAGTCTAAAAATAGTAAACCGAGGCTCCGATGTTCGGAGCTTAATATCTCTCCAGAACACCGGTTAGTAGCCAATCCGGGATCTTTCCCAGGCTCCACCTTCGTGCCCTCCAATCGGTTACGGGCTTAGTTCACGCCCATAAGAAAGTATTCATCCGATTGGAGTAGTGCCGCTCACCTTGACAGTGGTGGATTATCATGCGTAATTCACGTCCGTAAGAAAGTCTCCATCTGATTGGAGCAATACCACACGCTTTGTCATTGGTGTAATATCGGACTCTGTGAATTCTGCATCATATGGCTACTTAAACCTCAGAAACTTTAAACCAATATGCACCCATGAAATTATCCATCATACAAGTCGATCGTAACACTGATGACTTTTTACTATGTACAGATTTATGGAGACATAGGAAACGTTAATAATATTGTATCACCGAGGCAGTTAGTTATGTAGTTTGTGGGCTTAAAATACTCTGTGTTTAGAGACGTGAAATCCATACAGAGATATGTATTTGTATCTGATAAATACCAGCAAACCATAACATTACACTCAAACATATAATCCTATGCACATCTCTGTGTGTCGCACCTTCATATACTGGACTATACCCATATAGCATAAATTCTTGTTCAGTCTCTTACAGGTATAGGGAGGAGTAAATACATTACCCCTAGGATTGAAGATATAAAGTCATATATGGGGGCATTAACTGTTACAAAGTTAACTCCACAACAGACCCATCCGTAAAAAATCATCAGTGTATGCTAGATGATGGAAATTATTTAGGTCAAAATTAAATTTTAGACGAGGGAAAACAATAATAGCAGGATGTAAAATGGAAGTAATTATAAAACTCCCAGACCCCCCAACCACGACCATGTAGAAGCTAATTGTTAGCTCCCAAAATAGGACAGTTGATCGGGTTCCATATATCTGTTATGTTTTATAACTATATAACATCCTGGAAATACGTTCCGTCCCTCATCTACGATACTATACATAGCAACTGTATGTGAAATAGCCATGGATTCTAAAAGACTGTATATAACCGGCAGAATTCTCAAAGGTAATAACTCTTAGTAGTTTAAACTTATCGTATTACTCCTTATATCATGCCATATAAGATGTGGCTAATTTTATAGAATAGTATCAAGAAATCATCAGTTATGAATTACAAAAAACTGAACCGATAGTCATGTGTAATATCACATATCTATCCTAGAACAGAGATTATCAATCTGATGATTATAAATATTAAAAATGACCTATAGATGCTATTGGTTATTTCAGATATACACCCAGTAATTGTTGAATTCATTCATACCATTTGGTATGACCGTGTTCAGATTAAAGACCCATTTAGTTTCCATTTTAAGGAGTCTTTGTTCAGTCTCACCCCCTCTTATTCCTGGTTTCAGTTTTTCAAGACCCCAACATTTCATTACATTGGTATTCCCATTATGAGACTGTAGGAAGTGTTTGGCCACACTAGTGATTTGTTTTTTCTTTTCTACATCTCTCTGGGCTGTCCTTATATTGCTTAGATGTTCGGTCATACGTGTGCCAAGGCAGCGTGTAGTCATACCAACGTAGAATAAATTACAACTGCACGATAAACAGTAAATCACGTTGGTACTCTGACAATTGATGTATTCTTTAATAGGCCACGTTTTACCAAATCTATCCACTATTGATTGTTTTTTTACCATATGTTGGCACACTTTGCAGTGCCCGCACGCATAGGACCCTTTGTAAATAGGATTTCTTTTGGCATTTCTATCATAGTGACTGTTCACCAACTTGTCACGAAGATTATAAGCTCTCCTATATGTTATTAAGGGCCTATTGGGTAACAATGGTTTTAATAGGGTGTCCTGAGTAAGGACATGCCAATGTGTTTGCAAAATGTTTGTGATCTCATTACTTACTGGTGAGTAGGTGGTAATAAACCTCAGGGGGGTGTCATTTGTCTTAACTTTGGGAGTTAATAACTCCTTACGGTCTTTGCGTAAAGCATTATTATATGCCTTAGCCAGTAATTTCCTCGAATACCCACGTTCAAGTAGTCTCTGTCTCAGATCTCTTGCTGACTCTTTGAAATTCTCAATGGTGCTACAATTGCGTCTCAAACGTATATACTCCCCCATAGGTAATCCCCTAATAGTATTCGGGTGATGGTAACTACTAGCATGTAGGATGTTGTTTGTTGATGTGGGTTTTCTATATGCATTCGTTATAATTGCATTATCAGACTTTTGGATGTACAGATCTAAAAATTCCACTTTAGATTTTTCTACAGTTGAGGTCAGATACAATCCAAAAGGATTAACATTGAGAATCCTTATGAATTCTGTCAGGAGGTCTTCCGGGCCATTCCATACAAAAAATATGTCATCTATATATCTGGACCAGTGGGATATGTATTGGGTAAGATGTTGGTGGTTCTCATGGAATACCACCGTTTCCTCCCACCAGCCCAGATATATGTTGGCGTATGTTGGGGCACAACAAGTGCCCATGGCCGTGCCACAAGTTTGTAAATAGAATTTGTCGTCAAAGACGAAAAAATTGTGTGTTAAAACAAATTCCAACAATGTTAGGATAAACTCCTTAACCTCCTGACTCATTTTGGTATTTTTCTCAAGATAGTAAGAGACCGCTCTACATCCCCATTCAGTTTTAATACTCGTGTAGAGCGACTCCACATCACATGTTACCAACAATGAAGAATTCATATCTAGTTTTAGATCATTTATTTTATTCAAAAGATGCATTGTGTCCCTTGTATATGATGGAAGGGACTCCACAATGTATCTGAGTCTAGCATCAATATATCTGCTTGCTTTCTCTGTTAAAGAGCCTATCCCGGAGACTATTGGTCTTCCGGGTGGTTTGGAAACATCTTTATGTATTTTGGGTAATAAATAAAGTGTGGCAATTATGGGTTGTTTGGTCTCAAGGAAATTAAATTCTTTCTGATCAATTAGGCCTTCCGTTAGAGCTGACTTTATCAGTTTGTTATAGCTGTTTAAGAACATGTCCATAGGATTACACAACAGAGTCTTGTAATTCATAGGATTGTTTAGTTGGCGTAATGCTTCCTCTCGGTACATAGTGTCAGGCCAGATAACAATGTTGCCTCCCTTATCACTACCCTTAATCTGCACATTTTTCATTTCAGTTAATTGTTTTAGTGCCTGACTTTCTTCTTTAGTTAGGTTGTAATTAGAATTTATTACGTGTTCCTGAATCTGAAGGATGTCTTGGCACACTAAATTAAGAAAAGTTAGTGCACTATGTGATGTATTATTCGGAGGTACAAATTTTGATTTAGCCTTCAAAATAGAACGCCAACTGTTGTTCTTTTCAATTTCCACATCACTGATAGATTCCTCTAACAGTGAAATTAAATCACTGATGGCTAATCGATCAGCATCATTTAGTTGGTCATACTCTGAGTTACTAAAATATTTTTTCAACAAAACCTTTCTAGTGAAAAGGTGTAGATCTTTTATTGCCTCAAATTTATTAAATGGTGGTGTGGGTATGAAAGATAGGCCTTTTTTAAGAACTGATATTTGTTCTGGAGTCAGAGTTAAATTAGAGAGATTAATGATATTTAATTCAGTGGTGTTTATTTCTTGTGATACGATGGTTTCTGTGTGAATTTCACTTGCCTCCTGGTTCTGGGTTTTGCTTTTACGCCCCCTTCTAGTTCTACGCCTAAAGGGATACTAGCGTCCTTTACTTTATGAGGCTTGATTCTATTTTTAAGAATAGGTCTTGGTACAGATTCTCCATCGGATGCTTCTACATCCGTACTATCACCTTCTCTTTCAGACATATCTGTATCAGAATTCACATTAGTATTTTTACCCCATGAGTAAATGTTTTCTGAGGAATAATCTTTGAGGTCTCTATCAATTTTGCGCTCTTTTTTTTCCGATATAAAGCGTGCAAACTTTTCCACCTCAGCCTTAATTTTTTTGTAAGATTTCTGAAAATCCTCATTAACCTCATATTGTTTCAAATCATCACAAATAGAAGAAATACCCTCATTAATTTCTTTAAGTTTATCTAATTCATGTTCCGTTAGATACCCCATGAGTTTGAGAGAGCACTCTGTAAGTGCAGTTTCCCACTTTAGTTTGAATTCAGGTTTGAAATCTTGAAAAGAAGGAAACAATTTTAAGCGTAATCCTCGTGGGATGACATTGTTCTCTTTATAAAAATTATACATGCCAATATTCCATTGCTTTTTTATTTGTTTCCTTCTAATCTTTTTAAGTTGTTTCAAAGAATCAAACCATTCTAAAGTGTCATTCATTTCTGTAGGGGTTTTATTTTTTAACTCTGACGTTAAGTTAGTAATATCATTAGTCCATTGGAGCATTTCTGCCCCTAAATCAAAAGAAGCCATTGGTTACAAAAGTGTGTGCTCTAGTTTATAGAAAATGTGAGTGCAGTTCTCACATGGGTATACAATACTAGGAACAAAAAGAAAAACAAACTGGCACTACACTGTAATAATAGATGAGATAGGAATTATAAAATTCCGGTGCTACCCCTCAAAAATATAATTGGAACAAAGGGACAAGAAAGTAAGGGGTTACTGTAGCACTCACTCTCACTCTAATTAGAGATATAAAATAAAATCATTCATACTTTATTCATTATAAGTTAAAACCAGGATAAACATCCCTAGTGGATAAATTATGCTACCCACAACCACCTATTTAGCAAAAATAAAAGCAAAGTGGGCCCTCCTAACACTCCTCTGTTTCCTGGCCGATAACTGGAAGCGTCGGCATCAGGTGGCTGGAGTGATAGGATGAGCCGGTAGAGAACGTGCTGTACAAACGCGTTTCGGCTATTAAAAAGCCTTTGTCAATGTTTCACATTCAAAGTCTAAAAATAGTAAACTGAGGCTCCGATGTTCGGAGCTTAATATCTCTCCAGAACACCGGTTAGTAGCCAATCCGGGATCTTTCCCAGGCTCCACCTTCGTGCCCTCCAATCGGTTACGGGCTTAGTTCACGCCCATAAGAAAGTATTCATCCGATTGGAGTAGTGCCGCTCACCTTGACAGTGGTGGATTATCATGCGTAATTCACGTCCGTAAGAAAGTCTCCATCTGATTGGAGCAATACCACACGCTTTGTCATTGGTGTAATATCGGACTCTGTGAATTCTGCATCATATGGCTACTTAAACCTCAGAAACTTTAAACCAATATGCACCCATGAAATTATCCATCATACAAGTCGATCGTAACACTGATGACTTTTTACTATGTACAGATTTATGGAGACATAGGAAACGTTAATAATATTGTATCACCGAGGCAGTTAGTTATGTAGTTTGTGGGCTTAAAATACTCTGTGTTTAGAGACGTGAAATCCATACAGAGATATGTATTCGTATCTGATAAATACCAGCAAACCATAACATTACACTCAAACATATAATCCTATGCACATCTCTGTGTGTCGCACCTTCATATACTGGACTATACCCATATAGCATAAATTCTTGTTCAGTCTCTTACAGGTATAGGGAGGAGTAAATACATTACCCCTAGGATTGAAGATATAAAGTCATATATGGGGGCATTAACTGTTACAAAGTTAACTCCACAACAGACCCATCCGTAAAAAATCATCAGTGTATGCTAGATGATGGAAATTATTTAGGTCAAAATTAAATTTTAGACGAGGGAAAACAATAATAGCAGGATGTAAAATGGAAGTAATTATAAAACTCCCAGACCCCCCAACCACGACCATGTAGAAGCTAATTGTTGTCAGATTGATAATCTCTGTTCTAGGATAGATATGTGATATTACACATGACTATCGGTTCAGTTTTTTGTAATTCATAACTGATGATTTCTTGATACTATTCTATAAAATTAGCCACATCTTATATGGCATGATATAAGGAGTAATACGATAAGTTTAAACTACTAAGAGTTATTACCTTTGAGAATTCTGCCGGTTATATACAGTCTTTTAGAATCCATGGCTATTTCACATACAGTTGCTATGTATAGTATCGTAGATGAGGGACGGAACGTATTTCCAGGATGTTATATAGTTATAAAACATAACAGATATATGGAACCCGATCAACTGTCCTATTTTGGGAGCTAACAATTAGCTTCTACATGGTCGTGGTTGGGGGGTCTGGGAGTTTTATAATTACTTCCATTTTACATCCTGCTATTATTGTTTTCCCTCGTCTAAAATTTAATTTTGACCTAAATAATTTCCATCATCTAGCATACACTGATGATTTTTTACGGATGGGTCTGTTGTGGAGTTAACTTTGTAACAGTTAATGCCCCCATATATGACTTTATATCTTCAATCCTAGGGGTAATGTATTTACTCCTCCCTATACCTGTAAGAGACTGAACAAGAATTTATGCTATATGGGTATAGTCCAGTATATGAAGGTGCGACACACAGAGATGTGCATAGGATTATATGTTTGAGTGTAATGTTATGGTTTGCTGGTATTTATCAGATACGAATACATATCTCTGTATGGATTTCACGTCTCTAAACACAGAGTATTTTAAGCCCACAAACTACATAACTAACTGCCTCGGTGATACAATATTATTAACGTTTCCTATGTCTCCATAAATCTGTACATAGTAAAAAGTCATCAGTGTTACGATCGACTTGTATGATGGATAATTTCATGGGTGCATATTGGTTTAAAGTTTCTGAGGTTTAAGTAGCCATATGATGCAGAATTCACAGAGTCCGATATTACACCAATGACAAAGCGTGTGGTATTGCTCCAATCAGATGGAGAC
Organism: Bombina bombina; assembly: GCF_027579735.1. Lineage (NCBI taxonomy): Eukaryota > Metazoa > Chordata > Amphibia > Anura > Bombinatoridae > Bombina > Bombina bombina. The sequence goes on along the minus strand of NC_069506.1, from coordinate 189,124,826 downwards.
TTTCTTACGGACGTGAATTACGCATGATAATCCACCACTGTCAAGGTGAGCGGCACTACTCCAATCGGATGAATACTTTCTTATGGGCGTGAACTAAGCCCGTAACCGATTGGAGGGCACGAAGGTGAAGCCTGGGAAAGATCCCGGATTGGCTACTAACCGGTGTTCTGGAGAGATATTAAGCTCCGAACATCGGAGCCTCGGTTTACTATTTTTAGACTTTGAATGTGAAACATTGACAAAGGCTTTTTAATAGCCGAAACGCGTTTGTACAGCACGTTCTCTACCGGCTCATCCTATCACTCCAGCCACCTGATGCCGACGCTTCCAGTTATCGGCCAGGAAACAGAGGAGTGTTAGGAGGGCCCACTTTGCTTTTATTTTTGCTAAATAGGTGGTTGTGGGTAGCATAATTTATCCACTAGGGATGTTTATCCTGGTTTTAACTTATAATGAATAAAGTATGAATGATTTTATTTTATATCTCTAATTAGAGTGAGAGTGAGTGCTACAGTAACCCCTTACTTTCCTGTCCCTTTGTTCCAATTATATTTTTGAGGGGTAGCACTGGAATTTTATAATTCCTATCTCATCTATTATTACAGTGTAGTGCCAGTTTGTTTTTCTTTTTGTTCCTAATCTAATATTGATGACATCATATTAATATGGAGAGGGTCACAAGAAGATCTGGAATACACTATCAGCATCATGAATAAGAATGATGTTAATCTACATTTTACGTATGAATGGAGTCAAACAACATTGACATATCTGGATTTAAACATAGAAGTGAAGGAAGGGAAGATAGAGACATCTACATTCTTCAAGAAGGTGGACAGTAACAATTATGTCCACCAAAAAAGCTGTCACCATAACAACTGGAAAAGGAACATCCCAAAAGGGCAACTCCTTAGGATGAAAAAGAACTGTTCCGATCCCTTGAAATGGGAGGAACAAGCCCAGACTATTAAGGCCAAGTTTCTAGACAGAGGTTACAACGAAGAAGTATTAGATCAAAGAATAGAAGAAGTAAGAACAGTGGAAAGAAGAAATCTCACTAAATACAAAGAAAGGTTGACAACAAATGATGAAAATATGGTAAAGGTTCCACTAATAACAGAATACAGTCAAAACTGCCAAATAATTGAAGATATCTACTGGAAACATTGGAGTATATTCAAAGACGATGACATCTTAGGAGAAAAACTCCCAGAAAAACCAATTTTTGTATACTGAAGGGCCAACAATTTAAAAAATAGATTGGCACCTAGCACGCAAAAGAAGAAATTGCCAACAATTAAGGACCCGTTTGGGAAAATGGTGAAAGGATTTTTTCCATGTCATACATGTAAAGCATGTAAAAGTGGAATAAAAACTACCGAATTCCAATCCAATCACAAGACACAAAAATATAAAATAGAAGAACTGATCCGATGCCACGATAGGAATGTCATTTATCTACTCCAATGTCCATGTGGATTACAATATGTTGGACAGACGTCCAGACAGTTGAAGGACCGAATACGTGAACACCTTCTCTGTATTGAGAAGCTAAGCAAAGAAACCCCCCTATATAACCATTTCTTTGAAAAACACCATGGAGAAGTAAAATCTTTGAAATATATAGGAATAAAAAAGGTTCACAAAAATTGGAGAGGAGGTGATCACGAAAGAAGACTTCTGATAGAAGAATCGAAATGGATCTTCCATATGGACTGCCTATACCCAAGAGGGTTAAACACACACAAATTCTAAATGTAACAACATAATAACCTCTGTGAAAAAGAAAACTGATTTAACATCATTAACAAACCCTAAATGTAAAATGTTAATGGTCTATAATTCTTGAAAAAAGGTGAAAAAAACATGGAAAATTGATCTTAAAACCTTCACTGAAGAAACCCAAAATGCAGATACCCATACAGGAAAGACATCCAGAAAATTGGAACAAAAGGAACCCTCATCTTTTAAACCAACAAACTTGTCTTTAAATAAAATAAAAAGGAATGTCTCCATAAGATAAGATCTGACCTATACATTACATGGAAAATGTTATTCCATTTCTTCAAAAAATTCTTTTTGATTTTTTCAAAAAATTAATTTATCTTTAATAATAATTGAAAACAAAACAACCACAAGACGATTCTGAAATTAGAAGAATATGATTTAATCCCAGTAGTCCGTTTGAGGCATACAGTATAATATCTAAACATGATATATAAGAACTTTAAGAAAGAATCCCTCATAAAATATGGTCCCTCTATGAAAATTAGTGGCCCTGTTTAGTCTTTATAAAAAACATAAGACTGAACACATTTATGGTTTGGAAAATAACAACAACTGAATAGTGGAAATTACACAGAAAAATGAAAACAAAAGCTGTGCAAAGTGGATTTTCACTAGAAGTCCATTGTTATATATATATATTTTCTCTATATATATAACTTTAAAAAATTCTTTTCATTTTTGTACTCTACACTTATGATAAACCAACAATTCTTATTCCTCCAGAAATGGAAAACCATACAATTTAATTTACCAAGATAATGGGAATTGTCTCCGGGCCCCTGAGAAACCACCATGATAAAATATATAACATATATTATATCACATTGTATAACACAAAGTAAGAAAATATTAGGAAAAAGGGAATTAGATTTGGAAGACGCTGTAACAAACAAATAAGATAAGTTAGGAACAACGAAGAATAGAATGACACTAATGAAGATCAAAGGAGGGCGATATAGAAGGAGTTAATAATACAGAAAGTGTATAAGTATTAACTAAGTAAAGCAGAGTAAGATTCGCTTAGACATACAAGCAAATATAGGATTGCCACTCACTGAATCTCTTATAGAAAAGTGAAGTACAATCCAGTTTTCACATTTATATATGTATAAAATTGATATCTGTCATACATTAAAAACAAAGAGAGAAGCATTTGAATATAAGAATCATAGTGAGGTAGAGAAAGGAAAGCCTGCAAGAAAAAGCGGTGATTAAAATCCTAATGAGAATGTATGTATAAGGGTATTAATAAACCTGCTGGAAAAATAACGACACTAGTCTAAAGGGGTTTTGAAAACTCGGATAAGATCCTTAAGTTGGCTATTCCAATAAGAAAAGAGATAAAATGCACACCTCCAACATAAGCATGATACCACAACCAATGGGGATGATCAAAAACCCTACACGCCCAGAATTTGACGAATTATAAAGTTCTAAAAGATTAGAAATTGGGATACTTTAATTAAAGACAATTATTAGGATTACACAAATCAAAAGAAAATAAAAGAGTAAGAAGCGATCGATAAACTAATAAAATATTTGAAAGGCTTAATATCACCAACCGAAGCTATAAGCTACAACCAATAGGGAGTATTGAAAACCACACACCCACAGAAACTGGCCAATTACGTAACACAAAAGGAACTCCGACTAGCCAATAGAAAAGACCAAAAAAACGAGACAGTAAAACAAGAAACCAAAGACCTCAATACAGTAAAACATGAAAATAAACAATCAGAATAAATAAAGGAAAATGTAGAGAGTAATAGAAGCTAAGAAAGAGTCAATTATAGAAAAAGCGACAAACAAAACATTTAATAAAAACCGAAGGGATTATGACAAACACTTCCGGGACCAAAATTAAGGTCAGGATGAAAGAGGTATAAGAACACCTTTGTTTGTGACCAAAAACCAGTCTTGAGAAAGGTCGATTTACGACCGAAACGCGTTGGCTGGTGAGTGTATTTCTTACATTAGGACTGATCTACACTATTGTTTTTATCTGTTTTAACAGAGGGATCAGTCGTGCAGCGTTATAAACACTTGGGAAGCTAAGAAACTGAGCCGCACACCATTGCAGACACACACATAAACAAACTGAAAAGGAGGATTGGCAACTCCACTGGTCCGGGGAATTAACATAATCTGGGGACATACCGAAGTTATTGAAGACTAAGGTCTAATCATTTGACATTGGTTTTATTTGAAATTTCAAGGCAACATGGTTAGCCGCACTAAATACTGAAGAGACACTGTATATAGACTTTTTAGGATTTTATTATTAACGGTTTCATATTAACCTTTTCACGGTATCATATTTAATACCACTTGGATTGTATCGATAACAGATTCTTTCACAGAAATAGCGTTTTCAGAGCTATAAGATTTGCGTATTTTAAAGGTATAAGATTTGCAATTTTGAATGTTAAACACATGTTTAAAGGAGTGAGTAATCACAAGAAATCACCTTATTTACATATTCTTTTGTAAAGTTTGACACAAAGTTTTAGAGGTTAGCACTAATTTTGTTCATTTTGTTGATTTTTTAAAATTTGAATGCACTGGGTTAATTTTGTATAGTTATTCAGTCACCACCTGTATCACGGCGATTGGAATAGTAGCCACCCGCTGGAAACACTAGTGCATCTGTCAGCATCATAGATACTGTGCTTAGGCTCTATCAATGAGCCTAAGCTTCGGTTACATTTATATCCAGAAGTAACGAGAATCAAATAGCGATACCTGCTGTGATATAGCGACACTCGCTCAGATATTAGGAGTGTATGTTATTGTGCAAACTATAAGAGATAAGCCGATGTCTTAGTGGTTGTCAGCCTTTTAATAGAGACTGCCAGCAATAGACAAAATCTAGGGTATTAAGAATCCCTGCTATCACATTAGCGGGTGAGCTTAAAATCCTATATATTTTAATAAGGAAACAGGTGAAAGCCCAATTTCCATTTTTTACTGTGAGCTTATTTTAGATTGTGAACATGGATCCATGAGGGAATGAAAGGTTCATATTGACTTATATGTGATACTCGACTTGAATTCTTATATTTTATAAGATTGGAGATTCCATAATAAGTGTTATAACTTAATAATTGTATTCACTTGGAGAATCCAAGGTAGAAAATTGGAAATAGTAAACTGTAACAGTCACTGATTTTCATTGCTTTTTAATTTATGTACTTTCTTCCAGAAATGGAATGAACATTGTAATAAATAGTGATAAGTAATTAATTTTAGCTAAGACCCTGCCTCTTTTGTTGGCGCTTGGATATATAATTTTAAATTTCGATTGTTTGTTAGCTGACCACTAGGGGTCAATTTATCTGAGCCAGGGGTCAATACCAATAGGCGCTGGGTGTCTTTTCTTGTGATATTACTCTAAGTCAAATAGATTTTTGCGGCTGAGATTCTAAGATAGTTGCTGTACTGCAGTACAAGATTTTATGGCTTATCTTGGTATAATGCCATCCACAATATCAACCATAGGTACATAGTCAGTTAATTTATATAGGTTTCTTTATTTAATTGTAACACTTGAATACATACACCATAGCTATGGTATAGAGATTGCCAATGTTTCACCTATATACCATCGAGTAAAGTTGTCAGTGTTATCACTCTATAGATTTAAATGTTAAAGTAATGATCTGTTGTTGCCTGTCACTGGCTAAAGTATGTTAATCCCCATGTAGTTGTATATTAAGTGCTGACACTGCTTTCTATATAGTTTTTCAATATCAGAATATAATTCTAAATTATGAGAAGATTACTATATAGCAGTGAATGATTTTATGGCTGTCTAGAAAAAACGCCATCCACAGTATTACTTAGGAGAACTGTATAAATACTCTAGATATAGTATTCCAGCATTAGCCATCTACTAGGTAAATTATTGTAATGGTGAGTGCTTGTCACCTTATGTTTAATACAATACGATATCTATAATGCAGGAATATGTTGTTACTAGTATTAGATCGAGTACTACTTTTCTATGGAGCAGATATAAAAATAATAGAAATAATAATGAACTCTGTGCTGTATTAGTTACTGAATTAATGGTGCTAATCCGATAACCATATCAAAATAGGAGAGATATTATGGCTGTCTTAATATAGAGCCATCCACCATATGACTTAATAATACATTATTTTCTTATAAAGAACCATTTAATTAGACTAAGTAAAGATGCCCAACAACCATTACTGCAATTTAAAAACAACACTGTTTAGCACAACCGGAGCGAGACGCTAAGTCCCCGCTCCCCCTAACATGTTTCACCGGAGGCTTTTTCAAAGGTGGGGCGGCCGGCTGAAATCAAGACTTTTATAGGCCAAAGAAGAATAACGTCACACAGATTTCTCGTTAATAGTAGGTCGGGAATAGAGCGCTGTCTATTGGTCCGAGTAGGGGGCGCGACTGACCAATCACAATCGGGTATAAGCGACACTCTCTGTGGTTGCCATGACAACCCCTCGGGTTGTATACAATCTCTGTATTTACGATCTAGGACAAATGGCAGACATTATTTGAATATAAAAAAAGTCAGTTGTTAATATTAAAGACATATTGGTAATATCAATTGGCCCAATCGTAGTGGTACTTGATGTGTTAGTATATAGGACATAGAAATGTCCCGGTTAAATATTTTGTACATCCGGGAAAGCAATAATAGAAGGATTATTCTCATATTCATACATTCCCTTAAGAGACTAAAATATGTTTTAATCTAATAAAAATATATGTAAGTCCTATTAGAATGTATGTGAATCTTATTGCTCGACTCAATGGAATATCTAGGTAGGTGTCTATCTTGGATTGATTTATATTTTATTCGTATAGTTAGAATATGGGATAAATGAATATAGCATTCGATATTGAATATTCCTCCCTGAGTCGTGGGCAGGGCAATCAGCTCTATACTTATAATAGAAGTATCATCAGGCACCAACTGATTGTCTAGTTCTAAATAACCCTATATATAATGAATGTTGAAGAAGTAAAAGGTATTGTCAAAATAACAGTTCCTTATCTATTAATAGAAGTCACCATAAATTGGGTGATTATCATACCCCAACTAGTTAAATAAATTAGTGAAAATAAGTGCACAGAACGAATAGGGTGTGTGAGTGCTAAACAATGGTGAAAAATGTCAATTTATGTGAAACAAAAAAGAAAAACGCACAAAGCTTAAATAAGTGAATTCCAAATTGGGGAGTAGGATAAGAAGCTGATAGACAACTTTCGACCCTTGGATCAACAGTATAGGAATAATTTAATCTTGGAATAGTGCTATAAAAAGCAATAATACTTGTTTTGTTCATTTAAACCCTTAGGGTGAACACAGTCCAGTAAGTAAATCCACCTGCATTCGGATCTCAATAGAGCTTGCTCTAAATTTCCTCCACGAATGCCTAGAGATATTTTTTCAATTCCTTGACATTTCAGTCCTTGAGGTTTAGCTTGATGGTATTGCAGAAAGTGAGATGCCACAGAAGTCATTGTTTTGCCATCTTCCAGATCTTTGCTTGCATTCTTAACATTGCGTATATGTTCTTGCACTTGCGTATGTAATTTACGGCTCGTCATGCCTACGTAGATTTTATTGCAAGAACAAAAAAGCACATATATTATGCTTTGGGTAGTACAGCTGATGTAGTGTTGCATTCGGTGTATTTTCCTGAATCTGTCTTGAATTATGTTCGTTTTTTTGATGTGCTTACAAGTCGAGCATGTTCTGCAAGGGAATGACCCAGGTACGACGGCTGTTTTCGTTTTGTGTACCTGAAAGTGACTAGCAGATACTCGGTTTTTAATGTTTTTAGTTCTTCTGTAGCCTATTTTAACTGAATCACCAATATTTGGTTTTAAATCCTGGTCTAATTGAAGAATGGACCAGTGTTTGTTTATAACCCTTGCCTCCCATGACATCAGAAAGAATTTCCTTCAAGCCAGGTCCAAACAGGGTCTTCCCCTTGTAAGGAATAGCCAAAAGTTTAGACTTGGATGACATGTCCGCAGACAAAGGTTTCAACCATAAGGCCCTGCGGGCTAGGACGGAAAAACCCGAACTCTTAGCAGCCAATTTAGTAATCTGCATAGAAGCATCAGTAATAAACAAATTGGCTAATTTAAGAGCTTCCTGTATCTCTTCCAAAGAAGTCTCAGTCTTAAGAGACTCCGCAAGAGCATCAAATCAATAAGCTTCCACACTAGTGACCGTAACAATGCAAGCAGCCGGTTGCAATAGCAAACCCTGGTGAACATAGATCTTTTTAAGTAGACCCTCCAACTTCTTATCCATAAAAAGCACAACTATCCTCAATAGGAATAGTAGTTCGTTTAGCCAAGGTGGAAATAGCTCCCTCCACCTTAGGAACTGTCTACCAAGATTCCCTCACAGCGTCAGCTATAGGGAACATCTTCTTGAAAATGGGAGGAGAGAAGGGAATACCTGGTCTCTCCCATTCCTTAGAAATAATCTCGGAAGTTCTCTTGGGAACTGGAAAAACAGAGTAAGAAGGAACTTTTAAGTATCTGTCCAACTTACTCAACTTTTCCGGAGGGACCACTATCGAATCAAAGTCTCTAAAACCTCCCTTAGTAACAGGCGGAGGTGTTCTAATTTAAATTTGAAAGAAACCACTTCTGAATCAGTCAGAGGTAAGGAACTTCCTGAGTCAGAAATTTGACCATCTGATAGAACCTCCATACCCTCCAACTCAGAGCCCTGGGAGTGTACGTCGGAGATCGCCATCATAGTATCAGAAACTTCGTTGACCACCTAATTGTCCATTCTTTTATGCTTGCCTTGAAATATGGGAAAGGCAGATAATGCATCAGAAAGCGTGGAAGACATGACTGCAGCAGTAACTTGAGAAGTACATGGGACTACTTGAGCGTGCATTAAGGGCTGTGACGCTTGGGGAGAAAGCTGCGGCATACTCTGCATCTCATCGTTAGACTCCTGAGAAGCATCCGCTTTGGACAATTTTTTATCAAAAAAATTCTTCTCTCTATAGTTTAAAGCCCTCTCAATGCATGAGGGACAAAAAGGAACAGGAGGTTCCACATTGGCATTCAAACACATGGCACATGTAACAAGAAAAGGTAAAGATAAAGCTTTGTTACAATCACACGTTTATGTTTGCAATAGTTATTTACGTGTTAGTAGAGCTCGAGATCAGTAATTATAAGTGGATTAGGTTTGGAGCACCAATCTGCCGATGCCTGAAAAACATAATTTATGTAAGAACTTACCTGATAAATTCATTTCTTTCATATTAGCAAGAGTCCATGAGCTAGTGACGTATGGGATATACATTCCTACCAGGAGGGGCAAAGTTTCCCAAACCTCAAAATGCCTATAAATACACCCCTCACCACACCCACAATTCAGTTTAACGAATAGCCAAGAAGTGGGGTGATAAAAAAGTGCGAAAGCATATAAAATAAGGAATTGGAATAATTGTGCTTTATACAAAATCATAACCACCACAAAAAAAGGGCGGGCCTCATGGACTCTTGCTAATATGAAAGAAATGAATTTATCAGGTAAGTTCTTACATAAATTATGTTTTCTTTCATGTAATTAGCAAGAGTCCATGAGCTAGTGACGTATGGGATAATGACTACCCAATATGTGGATCTTTCCACACAAGAGTCACTAGAGAGGGAGGGACAAAATAAAGACAGCCAATTCCTGCTGAAAATAATCCACACCCAAAATAAAGTTTAATGAAAAACATAAGCAGAAGATTCAAACTGAAACCGCTGCCTGAAGTACTTTTCTACCAAAAACTGCTTCAGAAGAAGAAAATACATCAAAATGGTAGAATTTAGTAAAAGTATGCAAAGAGGACCAAGTTGCTGCTTTGCAAATCTGATCAACCGAAGCTTCATTCCTAAACGCCCAGGAAGTAGAAACTGACCTAGTAGAATGAGCTGTAATTTTCTGAGGCGGAGTTTTACCCGACTCAACATAGGCAAGATGAATTAAAGATTTCAACCAAGATGCCAAAGAAATGGCAGAAGCTTTCTGGCCTTTTCTAGAACCAGAAAAGATAACAAATAGACTAGAAGTCTTTCGGAAAGATTTAGTAGCTTCAACATAATATTTCAAAGCTCTAACAACATCCAAAGAATGCAACGATTTCTCCTTAGAATTCTTAGGATTAGGACATAATGAAGGAACCACAATTTCTCTACTAATGTTGTTGGAATTCACAACTTTAGGTAAAAAATCAAAAGAAGTTCGCAACACCGCCTTATCCTGATGAAAAATCAGAAAAGGAGACTCACAAGAAAGAGCAGATAATTCAGAAACTCTTCTGGCAGAAGAGATGGCCAAAAGGAACAAAACTTTCCAAGAAAGTAATTTAATGTCCAATGAATGCATAGGTTCAAATGGAGGAGCTTGAAGCGCCCCCAGAACCAAATTCAAACTCCAAGGAGGAGAAATTGACTTAATGACAGGCTTTATACGAACCAAAGCTTGTACAAAACAATGAATATCAGGAAGAATAGCAATCTTTCTGTGAAAAAGAACAGAAAGAGCAGAGATTTGACCTTTCAAGGAACTGACAAACCCTTATCTAAACCATCCTGAAGAAACTGTAATACTCTCGGTATTCTAAAAGAATGCCAAGAAAAATGATGAGAAAGACACCAAGAAATATAAGTCTTCCAGACTCTATAATATATCTCTCTAGATACAGATTTACGAGCCTGTAACATAGTATTAATCACAGAGTCAGAGAAACCTCTGTGACCAAGAATCAAGCGTTCAATCTCCATACCTTTAAATTTAAGGATTTCAGATCCTGATGGAAAAAAGGACCTTGAGACAGAAGGTCTGGTCTTAACGGAAGAGTCCACGGTTGGCAAGAGGCCATCCGGACAAGATCCGCATACCAAAACCTGTGAGGCCATGCTGGAGCTACCAGCAGAACAAACGAGCATTCCTTCAGAATCTTGGAGATTACTCTTGGAAGAAGAACTAGAGGCGGAAAGATATAGGCAGGATGATACTTCCAAGGAAGTGATAATGCATCCACTGCCTCCGCCTGAGGATCCCGGGATCTGGACAGATACCTGGGAAGTTTCTTGTTTAGATGAGACGCCATCAGATCTATTTCTGGAAGTTCCCACATTTGAACAATCTGAAGAAATACCTCTGGGTGAAGAGACCATTCGCCCGGATGCAACGTTTGGCGACTGAGATAATCCGCTTCCCAATTGTCTATACCTGGGATATGAACCGCAGAGATTAGACAGGAGCTGGATTCCGCCCAAACCAAAATTCGAGATACTTCTTTCATAGCTAGAGGACTGTGAGTCCCTCCTTGATGATTGATGTATGCCACAGTTGTGACATTGTCTGTCTGAAAACAAATGAACGATTCTCTCTTCAGAAGAGGCCAAAACTGAAGAGCTCTGAAAATTGCACGGAGTTCCAAAATATTGATCGGTAATCTCACCTCCTGAGATTCCCAAACTCCTTGTGCCGTCAGAGATCCCCACACAGCTCCCCAACCTGTGAGACTTGCATCTGTTGAAATTACAGTCCAGGTCGGAAGCACAAAAGAAGCCCCCTGAATTAAACGATGGTGATCTGTCCACCATGTTAGAGAGTGTCGAACAATCTGTTTTAAAGATATTAATTGAGATATCTTTGTGTAATCCTTGCACCATTGATTCAACATACAGAGCTGAAGAGGTCGCATGTGAAAACGAGCAAAGGGGATCGCGTCCGATGCAGCAGTCATAAGACCTAGAATTTCCATGCATAAGGCTACCGAAGGGAATGATTGTGACTGAAGGTTTCGACAAGCTGTAATTAATTTTAGACGTCTCTTGTCTGTTAAGGACAGAGTCATGGACACTGAATCCATCTGGAAACCCAGAAAGGTTACCTTTGTCTGAGGAATCAATGAACTTTTTGGTAAATTGATCCTCCAACCATGATCTTGAAGAAACAACACAAGTCGATTCGTATGAGATTCTGCTAAATGTAAAGACTGAGCAAGTACCAAGATATCGTCCAAATAAGGAAATACCACAATACCCTGTTCTCTGATTACAGACAGAAGGGCACCGAGAACCTTTGTAAAAATTCTTGGAGCTGTAGCTAGGCCAAACGGCAGAGCCACAAACTGGTAATGCTTGTCCAGAAAAGAGAATCTCAGGAACTGATAATGATCTGGATGAATCGGAATATGCAGATATGCATCCTGCAAATCTATTGTGGACATATAATTCCCTTGCTGAACAAAAGGCAAGATAGTCCTTACAGTTACCATCTTGAACGTTGGTATCCTTACATAACGATTCAATATTTTTAGATCCAGAACTGGTCTGAAGGAATTCTCCTTCTTTGGTACAATGAAGAGATTTGAATAAAACCCCATCCCCTGTTCCGGAACTGGAACTGGCATAATTACTCCAGTCAACTCTAGATCTGAAACACAATTCAGAAATGCTTGAGCTTTTACTGGATTTACTGGGACACGGGAAAGAAAAAATCTCTTTGCAGGAGGTCTCATCTTGAAACCAATTCTGTACCCTTCTGAAACAATGTTCTGAATCCAAAGATTGTGAACAGAATTGATCCAAATTTCCTTGAAAAAACGTAACCTGCCCCCTACCAGCTGAGCTGGAATGAGGGCCGCACCTTCATGTGGACTTAGAAGCAGGCTTTGCCTTTCTAGCTGGCTTGGATTTATTCCAGACTGGAGATGGTTTCCAAACTGAAACTGCTCCTGAGGATGAAGGATCAGGCTTTTGTTCTTTGTTGAAACGAAAGGAACGAAAACGATTATTAGCCCTGTTTTTACCTTTAGATTTTTTATCCTGTGGTAAAAAAGTTCCTTTCCCACCAGTAACAGTTGAAATAATAGAATCCAACTGAGAACCAAATAATTTGTTACCCTGGAAAGAAATAGAAAGTAGAGTTGATTTAGAAGCCATATCAGCATTCCAAGTTTTAAGCCATAAAGCTCTTCTAGCTAAAATAGCTAGAGACATAAACCTGACATCAACTCTGATAATATCAAAAATGGCATCACAGATAAAATTATTAGCATGCTGAAGAAGAATAATAATATCATGAGAATCATGATGTGTTACTTGTTGCGCTAAAGTTTCCAACCAAAAAGTTGAAGCTGCAGCAACATCAGCCAAAGATATAGCAGGTCTAAGAAGATTACCTGAACACAGATAAGCTTTTCTTAGAAAGGATTCAATTTTCCTATGTAAAGGATCCTTAAACGAAGTACCATCTGACGTAGGAATAGTAGTACGTTTAGCAAGGGTAGAAATAGCCCCATCAACTTTAGGGATTTTGTCCCAAAATTCTAATCTGTCAGACGGCACAGGATATAATTGCTTAAAATGTTTAGAAGGAGTAAATGAATTACCCAATTTATCCCATTCTTTGGAAATTACTGCAGAAATAGCATTAGGAACAGGAAAAACTTCTGGAATAACCACAGGAGCTTTAAATACCTTATCCAAACGTTTAGAATTAGTATCAAGAGGACCAGAATCCTCTATTTCTAAAGCAATTAGTACCTCTTTAAGTAAAGAACGAATAAATTCCATTTTAAATAAATATGAAGATTTATCAACATCAACCTCTGAGACAGAATCCTCTGAACCAGAAGAGTCATCAGAATCAGAATGATGATGTTCATTTAAAAATTCATCTGTAGGGAGAGAAGTTTTAAAAGATTTTTTACGTTTACTAGAAGGAGAAATAACAGACATAGCCTTCTTTATGGATTCAGAAACAAAATCTCTTATGTTATCAGGAACATTCTGCACCTTAGATGTTGAAGGAACTGCAACAGGCAATGGTACTTTACTAAAGGAAATATTATCTGCATTAACAAGTTTGTCATGACAATCAATACAAACAACAGCCGGAGGAATAGCTACCAAAAATTTACAGCAGATACACTTAGCTTTGGTAGATCCAGCACTAGACAGCGATTTTCCTGTAGTATCTTCTGACTCAGATGCAACGTGAGACATCTTGCAATATGTAAGAGAAAAAACAACATATAAAGCAAAATAGAACAAATTCCTTAAATGACAGTTTCAGGAATGGGAAAGAATGCCAAGAACAAGCTTCTAGCAACCAGAAGCAATAAAAAATGAGACTTAAATAATGTGGAGATAAAAGCGACGCCCATATTTTTTAGTGCCAAATCAGACGCCCACATTATTTGGCGCCTAAATGCTTTTGGCGCCAAAATGACGCCACATCCGGAACGCCGACATCTTTGGCGCAAAATAACGTCAAAAAAATGACGCAACTTCCGGCGACACGTATGACGCCGGAAACGGAAAAGAATTTTTGCGCCAAAAAAGTCTGCGCCAAGAATGACGCAATAAAATGAAGCATTTTCAGCCCCGGCGAGCCTAACAGCCCACAGGGAAAAAAGTGTCAAATTTTTGAAGGTAAGAAAAAAATGATTAAATCAAATGCATTATCCCAAATATGAAACTGACTGTCTGAAAAATAAGGAAAGTTGAACATTCTGAGTCAAGGCAAATAAATGTTTGAATACATATATTTAGAACTTTATAAACAAAGTGCCCAACCATAGCTTAGAGTGTCACAGAAAATAAGATTTACTTACCCCAGGACACTCATCTACATGTTTGTAGAAAGCCAAACCAGTACTGAAACGAGAATCAGCAGAGGTAATGGTATATATAAGAGTATATCGTCGATCTGAAAAGGGAGGTAAGAGATGAATCTCTACGACCGATAACAGAGAACCTATGAAATAGACCCCGTAGAAGGAGATCACTGCATTCAAATAGGCAATACTCTCTTCACATCCCTCTGACATTCACTGCACGCTGAGAGGAAAACCGGGCTCCAACTTGCTGCGGAGCGCATATCAACGTAGAATCTAGCACAAACTTACTTCACCACCTCCATCGGAGGCAAAGTTTGTAAAACTGAATTGTGGGTGTGGTGAGGGGTGTATTTATAGGCATTTTGAGGTTTGGGAAACTTTGCCCCTCCTGGTAGGAATGTATATCCCATACGTCACTAGCTCATGGACTCTTGCTAATTACATGAAAGAAATAGGGATTGGTTAGGGGCAGGATGGCCCTGGCGCCCTCTTTTCTGTTGTAGGCTGACACTGCTGTACGTGTGTATTACATGAGATGAGCCTATGTGTGTCGGGGGTGTGGGTCTCGTTGTGTAATCCGGTTTTAAGAAATGTGTAGGCGGGGAAGGGAATGGGGAGTGGGTTTCTATGGGCTGTTCACATATTCCTCCCATAAGAAGGTTATATTTTGGAATTCTTCTATTCGTTTGGTGCAGATGTAATGGTATTTCTCCAATTGGAGATAGTGGGTGACTTTGGTTTTCCATACTGCTAGGGGTGGTAAATCTGTTTTTTTCCAGTTGAGTGGGATGAGCCTTTTTGCAGAGTTTATCATAATCGTGAGGAGTGCTTGTTTCAATTTACAGGGGACTTTAGGAAATTTGTTAAAAAGAAAGACCCAAGGTGTGAGCGGGAGAGGGGTGCCTAGAGCTTTTTCCATTTCTGGTTTGAGAGAGCCCCAGAAAGAGATTGCTTTCAGGCATGTCCACCATATGTGTGCGAAAGTTGCTATTTCCCCGCATTCCCTCCAGCATGTGGTTGTTGTGCGGGGGAATAAGTGGTGCAATCTAACAGGTGTTTAGTACCATCGGCTTAGTAGTTTGATGTTCATCTCTAAGGTCGAGATGGACGAGGAGGCTTTCGTCATCTGTTGATAAATGGTTGCCCACTCAGATGGGTCTAGAGTAGCCTCTAAGTCTGTCTCCCATCTAGCTACATACATGGGGGGTGTCGGGTGAGCTACCTGTGATAGTATTCTGTATATTAATGATAATAATCCTTTTTGTGGGTGGGGATAGAAGCATATTGCCTCAAATTGAGAGAGGGGCCTTTGTAGTTGGGATTTGAAGGGGTGTGTGGTTAAATAATGTTTCAGTTGTATATAGGTGTACCAATTTTGAAAGTGTGTCCCCAGGGTGTTGCAAATTACCTGTTGCGGTTGGATCCCTCTGTCTTTATATAAAAGGTGGTGCGGGATTAAGCTTTGTAGAGGGGGAGTGGTTTGGGTTGCAGCCACCATGTTTATTTTGGAAGAGAATGGTGTGTTTTTGCTAACTGGCGTCAAGGGAGAGCATGGAGAGGAGATTTTGGGGTGTTTCTGGAGTATTTTGTCCCATTGCTTAAAGGTTTCATGTACTAATCTGGGAGTTGTGCATAGTAGTTTGCGCTGGGCTTTGGGAATCCAACAATTCCCGCACAGGCAATGTGTATCCGAAAGTATCTGTTCTAATTGGATCCATTCCTTGTTCGCGCTGTGTTTGCACCAGTCGACGACTCGTGTGAGGAAGGTTGCCTGTCTGTATCGTGTTAAATTTGGGGCTCCTATCCCTCCCAGTTCCTTCGGGCGGTATAGAGTGGAAGTGGCAATGCGGGGTCTTTTGTGTGACCAAATAAAACAATTGATTTGTTTTTGCAAGGAGAATAAAAGATGTTCTGGGATGGGGACTGGGAGAGTTTGTAGGAAGTATAACATTTTTGGTAGGATAATCATTTTTACTGCATTGATTTTCCCTAGCCAGGAAAGGTGTTTGTCGTTCCATGCCCTAAGAGTAGTTTGAATTGTCGAGCTAAGGGTTTTATAGTTTAAAGATATTATGGTTTCCATGAACGGTGAGATGTGGACTCCTAGGTATTTGATTGCCTTGGGTTGTATATGGAAGTGATATCGTTGTTTTATGTTGTTTATGACCTCTGGTTGTGCATGAATGGCTAATAGTTCGGATTTTGTGTTATTTATTTTGAAGTTGGAATATTCACCATATGTGTGTAATGTTTCGATCAAAGGGGTTAGTGACGTCTCGATGTTTGTTAACGTTAAGAAGATATCGTCTGCATATAGGGTTATTTTGTATGTTTCAGGTCCAATTTCTATTCCATGAACGTCAGTATTGTGTCTAACATGTATGGCCAACACCTCCATTGCCAGTATAAATAGGAGAGGTGAGAGCGGGCAGCCTTGCCTGGTACCATTATTGATTTTAAAGGGAGGTGAAATAGAGTCATTTAATTTAATTTTAGCCTGTGGATGGTTGTAGAGGGTAAATATTTTGCCGATAATTTCCTGGGGAAAGCCGAATGTGTACAGGGTTTGTTTTAGAAAAGACCAGTCAAGCCTGTCAAAGGCTTTTTCTGCGTCCATGGCAAGGAATATTGACGGGATTTTTTGGGTGGAGGTGTATTCCATAAGGTCTAATATTTTGGTGGTGTTATCTCTGGCTTCTCTGAAAGGTGTAAAGCCTGCTTGGTTAGTGTGTAGAATAGATGGTAAGATTAGGTTTATCCTTGTGGCTATGATTTTTGCAAAAAGCTTTATATCAAAATTTAGGAGGGAAATGGGGCGGAAATTTGCAGGTTTATCTGGGGTTTTCCTGGTTTCGGGAGCACTACTACTCGGGCTTCTAGCATGGAGGGTGGAAAGGGATTATTGTTGGCTACTTCATTGAACAGTGTGGTGAGGTAGGGTGTTAGTATAGATGAGAAGGTCTTATAGTATTTGGCTGTAAAGCCATCTGGCCCGGGGCTTTTCCCAATTTTCAGGGCTATTTGGACTTCCCGTGAGGATATTGGCTGGTTAATTTGATTCTTTTGGTCATTTGTCAATTCCGGTGTTGGATATTTTGTAATGTATTCTGCGAGTATGGTAGGGTAGTCCATGGTAGAAGTGTCTTTTTGTAGGTTATATAGTGAGGTGTAGTATTCGTGAAAGGCCTGGAGGATCTCTGGGGTAGATTGGTGTGGGCTCCCTTTTGGGTTTTGTAGTTCGTGAATGTGCGACTTGAACCTTTTTTTCTTTAGTGCTCTGGCCAGAAGTTTGCCTGCTCTATTGTTCTCGAAATGGAACATACTGTTGGTTTTTCTACGTTGTGATTGATATTCCAGATCTAAAAAGTTATCTAGTTCGTCTCTGGTTGATTGTATTTCGGTTAGAATCTCAGCGTTTGCCGGGGATTTCTTATGTGCGTGTTCGAGTTGTGCATATCTTGTTGTGAGTGCATGGTATCTTTTACGCTGAGTCTGTGTGTAATGGGCTCTGATTTTGATTAATTCCCCCCGAATAACACATTTGTGTGCCTCCCAAATTGCAAAGTTGTTGTCGATTGAGTGGGAATTTATGGTAAAATATTCCTCGATAGATTTCGTGAGTTTAGGGATTAAGTCTGGATATTCCAGAAGGCTATCGTCTAATTTCCACTGGTAAGGGGTGAGGGGAGTGTTGGGCCAAGTGAATTTGAGTTGGACTGATGAGTGATCTGACCAAAAGGTGGGGATTATGTCGCATCTGATTATGCGGTAGAGGCCATTTTGGTTAGTAAAGATGTAGTCCAATCTGCTATAGGACTTGTTGGGGTGGGAGAAGAAGGTGTAGTCCCTTCTCTCTCTATGCATGAACCTCCAGGTGTCATAAAGGGTCATGTCTTTCATTCCTTGCCAGATAGCTTTGGACAGTTTCTTGGGGATTTGAATGTTGGTGTTGGTGCCGTCTATGGTGGGCTGTATAGGTACATTGAAGTCGCCGGATAAAAATATTGGGCCCTTGGAGAGATCTAGAATCCTTGTGAACATGGTGCGGAAAAAGGGGAGCTGTTGAGTATTTGGAGCATATATATTTATGAGAGTTATAGGCCTCCCATATAGGAGGCCCATCAGGCCTAGAAAACGTCCCTCTTGATCTGCGACTTTTTTGATAATAGTGAAGGGGGTGGATTTGTGTATTAGAATGCTCACTCCATTTTTTTTGTAGGGCCAGTGCTGTGGAAATGTGTGGTGAAGTGCTTTCCGAAATATTTAGGTATATGTTATGCTTTGAAGTGTGTCTCTTGAAGGAAAAGTATATCTATGTGTCTCTTTGTTAAATCGGATAGAGCTTTGGATCTCTTTATCGGTGAATTAAACCCTTTAACATTCTGTGTCAGGAGGGTCAGTTGAGGGGCCGGGCTACTTGTCGGGGTTGGCATTGTACTGTTGTGGGTGCTTATGGTGTGTTTGAGTGATAAGGCATAGATTGGTGCTAGGCTCGAGAGTGATCTGTGTGCTTGTAGTTATTGTAGCTAGTGGTGAAATTGCAAAGAGGTACATATGAATTTCGTAACAATAAAACAGTTCTTTCTGAAAACAAAGCATAACAAACATATCAAACATAATGAACAAAATAAACAAAATAAACAAACATTCGGCTCTCTGCCTAACATAGGTCATCTTTGAGAGCATTCATAAAGGGGTGAATTGTTGGCTAATTCTAGAGGATATACCCTTAATTATCTATTCCATGGTTTGTAATGGTAGTTCATAGATATTTAAACTCAGAGTGTTTAATGGCTTCATTGGTTAGCGAGGCCTGAAAATATTGAAATATGGCATAATCATATATGTCAGGAGGTAATTTCCTCTTTGTATGAGGCATGTGCTTTAAAGCGCTTGTAGATGCTCTCTGGGTTTACGGCTCAGAGGTTTCCTGTTTTCGCTATAGGGTTACGTTGTTAAGACTGTAAGTTCTGTAGATGCAGTAAATGGGGGTACTAGTGAGGTGAGATCTGTATGTCCCTTCAATAAGTGCAGCATAGGTTTGCATTTACAGGGATCGAACACTAGTGGGTTGGGGCTATCTGCATTTACAAATTATGTAGATAAAGGATTAGTTCACCGTTAGTCCGCAAGGGCGACTGGTGACAAAATGTAGGGTAACCTGATAACAGCAGCAACACTGATAAACAAAGGTGCTATTAAAAAAACAATATGCAACAACAATCAACAGAAAACAGGTATAGAGGTGATCACTGTATACTTATCTCGGCTTCAGTCCATAAAGTGAGACGATCAAAAGTTCAGTGGGTTGAGTCTCTATAAGTATCATGGCCTTGTTTTGGGGTGGGTGGTAGTGCTGTGTGGGCATGAGGGGACTGTGGCTGGGTGTGGTTTCTGCTCTGTCTGCCTGAGGCGGTCTTCTCTGGCGTGAGCGAGTCTCTGTTGTCTCTGGATGTTGAGGGTCCCAACTTGTTCCGTGTGGTAGCTTCATCAGATGGAAGGTCTATCCCCAATTGTTTACAGAAGGAGTCCGATTCTTCTGGGGATCTGCATGTCAGTCTGGTGTTGTTTCTCAGTACCCAGACCTGCGTAGGGAAGCCCCATCTGAATGGAATTTTTTTGTTGCGAAGGAGAGTGGTCAGTGGGCTAAACTCTTTTCTTCTCTGTAGGGTTTGTGAGGCCAGGTCCTGGTAGAATTGGAGAACATTGCCACGGAATCTAATTGGTTGTAGTTTCCTGGATTGGTTCAAGAGCATCTCTTTTTCTAGGAAGTTTTTAAAGCGAATTATGATGTCTCTTGGAGGTGCAGTGTCCGGGGGCCTAGGTCTGAGAGATCTGTGGGCTCGTACCCATTGGATTTCCGTGGTGCAGGCAGATTCTTTTATCTGTTGGAAGAGGGACTGTAGATAGACTGGATAGTCGCGTGGGAGGACACTCTCAGGAACACCTCTAATCCTTATATTTTTTCTGCGGCTCCTATTCTCCAAGTCTTCAAGTTTCTCTTGGAGTAGGGTGATTGTTTCTTGATGAGAGGTTACTTGATCAGTGATGGACTGGACATCTTCCTTTATCTCATCTTGATTAGTTTCGAGGGCGTCTACCTGGAGACCAATAATATGGATGTCCTGTTTCATACCCGCTAGCTCTTCACGAATACACATGCGGACAATGTCCGCGATGTCTTGCTTAGAGGGCAGACCTTGGAGAATTAGGGAGGTAGGATTAGTGTCTTCATCTTGTGATGTGGGTATGTTTGGGGCCTGTTGGTCTATAGAGAGTCTTTTGTCCCTTGCTTCAGATGCCTCAGTCGTTTGCATATAAGAGGAAATGGTAGCTGTTTTTAATGCAGATGCTTTCAGGGGTTTATCATGTTTCAGCCTCCTCGATGCCATGATGGTGGACTGAGTAGAGGGGAGGGTGTGGGAGATCACTTGAGGTCAGGTCTTGTTTTACTGCTTCTGGGAGGTGATCAGCGCTAGTTCAAATGCAAATGTCTGAAAGTGCCTATCCTGGGATTGCGTTATGTAAGAATAGTGAAGAGAAGGTGAGAGGCTCAGCCAGTATGGTTGCTTTAATTCTGCTTGTTTTGTGGCTGTCAATCTGTATGTCTGTAACAACCCGATTTGTTATTATTATGTTGCAATTGAAATAAACACTGTTCTCCAATAAAATACTTTCAGTTACAAAATTGTGTGTTTGTCTCTTTAAATCAGTACCATTGTTTGTCTGAATAACAATCGTAATGATCACAAGAAGTTTTATATTATGAGCTAAGGAATGGAGTAACATATGCTTAATGTTACCCTTATTATCCCTTTGCTCATTGGAAGCATAGTTTAGGTATGGCAGAAACATATATGTAATTCAAATAAGCAGGGAATCGTAATGGAGATTGATACAGCAAAATAGATAAAGTTATAAGTAATGAGTTTTGGCTCACCAACTTGATGGAACAAGGGAGCAGGAGATGCGGCAGTGAGTAATGTTGAGCGGTAGATGTTGAAGCTGTTCTCAGTAGAAGTAAAGCAGGAGAGTCCGGTGTGAACAGGTTGTACAAACACGGCGTCAGCGTGGATACACTGTGAGTTGTTGGAGCGGCCGCCTGTGACGTCAGAGGAAGTTCCGATGCGGTACGGTGCTGGAGATGTGACAGGTGAAGAGAAGCAGCGTTGTTGCTGCGAGGAGAATCTCAGAAACAAAGGCAGAGGTAACTCACACAGAGCCAGGAAGATTAGGCAGGATGTAGCAATACCTCAATAATGCGTTCAGGCAAAATACAGGCTGAGTATTGACAGGAGTCAACCAGCTAATACCAAGCAATGAAGCAAAAGGCTTCAATGCTTATAAAGGGAGTTGAAACGAAAATGAGGCTGATGTGAAATTAGATCCTTAAAGGGACAGACTGTTACAGAGGGCCCCCCAAAAATGAACCTCTCCGAGGTTCAGGGACGTGGACGATCTGGATGTCGCCTATGGAAAAGGGAAACCAGTCGGGGTGCCGACAAATTAGCTGAAGGCTCCCATGAATCATCCGCTGATGAATAACCTTTCCAATGTATTAAATATTGCAACTTGCCCGATACGATCCGTGAGTCAAGAATACTCTGAACTTCAAATTCAGTATCTGGGGCAAGTGGTGGCTGCTGAGAAGTATGTGTCATGGAATCCCTCAAAGCAGTATAGGGTTTCAATAAACTGACATGGAAAGTTGGGTGTATTTTGTATTGAGGAGGTAAATCTAGAGTGACGGCATTCCTATTAACTACTTTGAAGATGGGAAATGGTCCAATAAAAAATTTGTTCAACTTTCTAGTAGGAGTTGTCAATCTTAAATGTTTCGTTGATAGCCACACCAAATCACCAGGTGAGTAAGTGGGTGACGGCCGTCTACGTAAGTTGTAGTAGTTCTGTTGTCTAGTCTGAGCTGACTTAATGTTATCATGAAGAATGGAGAATGTTTCTGCAATTGTGTTGGTTGTGTCAGTTACGACCGGACAGACACTGTCTATTTGAGTGTTAATATGGAAAGTAGGGTGCAACCCATAGTTTGCAAAAAAAAGGCGTAGTTTTAATAGACGTATGATAAGAATTATTGTGGGCAAATTCTGCCAATGGGAGAAGGGAGGACCAGTCATCCTGATGCTGTGTGACATAACACCTGAGGTATTCTTCTAACCATTGATTGGTTCTTTCACATTGCCCATTAGACTGTGGGTGGTATGCAGTACTTAACAGTCTATCAATTTGTAATGCAGTACATAGTTCCTTCCAGAGTCGAGACGTAAATTGCGTCCCCCTGTCCGTAGTTATGGATTGGGGTAAGCCATGCAATTTTATTACGTGTTGAATCAGTAACTTAGCAGTTTCCAGAGATGTCGGCAATTTATGGTAAGGAATAAAATGCGACATCTTGGTGAATAAGTCTACCACAACCATAATTGTTTTGTTGTTATCAGAAGTTGGTAATTCTACAATAAAATCTGTGGCAATGTGAGTCCAAGGTTTTTCTGGAGCTGGTAGTGAGAGTAAGTAACCTATAGGTTTTTGTTTCTCAATCTTTGAGGTTGTGCAAGTTTCACAACTCTGTATGTACATTCTTATGTCCTTTTGCATCTTTGGCCACCAGTAAGATCTTTTAGCTAATTCAATGGTTTTATGAATTCCTGGGTGACCAGAGAGTTTATTATCATGTAGACTTTCTAGTAAAGAATTTCTCTGTGAGGGGGGTACATATAGTCTGTTTGAATAATAGTAATGACCATCGTTACGTTTTTCTAACTTTTCCTTTGGAAATGTATTATCTTGGAGTTGTTCCTTCTGGAGAGTTTTGTTATGTTCATAAAGAATAGCTATGGTATTCTGTATATAAGTTTCAGGAATTACAGTGCCATGATGTCTGGAATTGGTAGGTTTTTCGGGTAGTCTTGATAGTATATCTGCCTTTGAGTTTTTAGATGCAGGTCGGTATGAAATAATGTAGGAGAATCTAGAGAAAAAGAGACTCCATCGGACTTGCCTGGAGGTGAGGGTTTTATGAATTTTTAGATATTGCAAATTCCTATGATCAGTATAAATCTGAATAGGAATTGTTGTACCCTCTAATAGATGCCTCCAATGCTCCAAGGCAGCCTTCATAGCTAGAAGTTCTTTTTCACCAACGTGATAATTTAATTCAGGGGTAGTTAATACCCTTGAAAAGTAAGCTACTGGATGGATAGAATCTTTGGGTGAAGATCGTTGGGATAGAATGGCTCCAATTGCATATTGGGAAGCATCAACTTCCAACACATACTGGAAATTAGGATCTGGGTATTTTAAAATTGGTGCTGTAGTGAATCTGGTTTTTAAGAGCTGAAAAACTTGTTCAGTTTCAGCAGTCCAGTGAAAAGGAATATCATTCTTGGTGAGATTTGTTAAAGGTTTTGTTATACCAGCAAAATTCTTTATAAATTTGCTGTAAAAGTTTGAAAATCCAAGGAACTTTTGGATATCGCGTTTGTTCTTTGGTCTAGGCCAATCTAAGATGACCTGAATTTTATTGGGTTCCATTGTTATGCCATTTGGGCTTATGTTGTATCCTAAAAATGTAATATTTTGTGTATGGAAGATACATTTTTCAAGCTTAGCATACAGACTATGTGCTTTTAATCTATGTAAGACTGCACGTACATGTTTGATGTGGTCCTGATAATTAGCTGAATATATTAGAATATCATCTAAATATATTACCATGGATGTGTCTAACAGATCCCTGAATATGTCATTTATAAATCTCTGAAACGTGGCTGGGGCGTTGCATAACCCAAAAGGCATGACTGTATATTCATACAGTCCATACCTTGTGCGAAACGCAGTAAGCCACTCATCTCCTGGTCTTATTCGGATGAGATTATAGGCACCTCTTAGATCAAGTTTCGTAAAGATCTTTGCCCCCCTAAGCCTCTCAATAAGTTCAGGGATCAGAGGTAATGGGTATCTGTCTTTAATTGTGCGGTTATTTAATTGTCTATAATCAACGATTGGACGTAATGTTTGGTCTTTATTTCGAACAAAAAATATACCTGCTCCTGCTGGAGAGGTTGAAGGTCTAATAAAACCTTTTCGCAAGTTTTCATTTATGTAATTTTTTAAAGTTTGGAGTTCTGGTTCTGAGAGAGGAAATATATGTCCAAATGGTATATCAGAACCGGGGATGAGATCTATTGGGCAGTCATATGGACGATGAGGAGGCAGATTTTCTGCCTCAGTTTTACTGAAAACTTGCTTAAGATCCTGATACTCAATAGGAAGTTTTGATTCACTTAGAGCTAGTAGTGGTAAATGTGGATTACATGTTGTTCTGCAATAATCTGAATTAAACTCAAATGTACTAGTTGTCCAGTTAATTGTAGGTTGATGTGTTTGTAGCCATTGTAATCCTAAAACTATGTGAAAAATCGGAGACTGTAAGACATCAAATTTAATGTGCTCTCTATGTGATGTATGAGTGGTCACCAGAATCGGTACTGTGTGATGTGTTATTGGTCCTGTTTCTAACTGTTTTCCATCAATAAGACGAACCGTTACAGGTTTATTTTTTGCAATAAGGGGGATTTTATTAAATTTTACATAATCAATATCAATGTAACAGGAAAATGCTCCGGAGTCTATGACTGCTTTAGAGTGGAGGAGATGTTGATCCCACTGTAATGAGATAGGGAGTAAACAGTTAGTTAATTCAGTATTAGGAGAGGGGGTTACTGAACTGAGTATCTGTGGCTTACCCTTTTTCTGCTTCTTAAGGGTTGGGCAAGCTGTGACCTCATGATCCTTTGATCCACAGTAAAGACATAGATGATTTGCCCTTCGTCTCAGTTTTTCTTCTGGGGTCAGTGGTCCTCTGATTACTCCGATGTCCATAGGCTCATCAGCACTTCTTTGTGTGTGTGAAGAAACTCTAGAGTCTGTTAGTTTAGTATGTGTGTCATAGTTTGATTTTTCTAACTTTCTTTCCCTAAGCCTGTGATCGATTTTTATTGACAGCTGCATTAATTGTTCTAGATCATCTGGCAGATCTATTCTGGCGAACTCATCTTTGATTGACTCAGAGTCCAATCCTGAATTGATTTCTCAGGGAAATCTGATTCCAGCCAGAATCTTGCTGCCAGATTTTAAATTCTGAAATATAATCCTCTACCGCCCTTTTATGCTGTCTGAGAGACCTTAATTTATTATCAGCTGTTAGCTGTTTGTGTGGATCTTCATACAAGGAGGAAAGAGCTTTAAAAAAATCATCAATGGAATTAAGTAGGGGGTCATTGCGTTCAAAAAGGGTATCTGCCCATGCCCTAGGTTCTCCTCTAAGGTATGAGATGACAGTTAATACCTTTATTTTATCTGTTGTGAAGGTTTTTGGTTTCAAAGTGATAAACAGTATACATGAGTTTAGGAATTGTCTAAACTGTTTGCGATCACCAGAAAATTTTTCTGGGGGACTTACAGGTGGCTCATTAAATGGCTCTATGTGAGAGTGTGTGGGCTTCAATGTATCTTGTATAATTTTTCTAAGTGTTTGGTTTTCCACCTGCAACTCTCTAAGACCAACGTTTAATTGATCTACCTTTTGATCTAATGTAGCTACATAGTTGGAGAGTTCCATGGGATCCATCTTTATGCTGCTTTTTTCTAGGCTTGGTATTTCTGTAACAACCCGATTTGTTATTATTATGTTGCAATTGAAATAAACACTGTTCTCCAATAAAATACTTTCAGTTACAAAATTGTGTGTTTGTCTCTTTAAATCAGTACCATTGTTTGTCTGAATAACAATCGTAATGATCACAAGAAGTTTTATATTATGAGCTAAGGAATGGAGTAACATATGCTTAATGTTACCCTTATTATCCCTTTGCTCATTGGAAGCATAGTTTAGGTATGGCAGAAACATATATGTAATTCAAATAAGCAGGGAATCGTAATGGAGATTGATACAGCAAAATAGATAAAGTTATAAGTAATGAGTTTTGGCTCACCAACTTGATGGAACAAGGGAGCAGGAGATGCGGCAGTGAGTAATGTCGAGCGGTAGATGTTGAAGCTGTTCTCAGTAGAAGTAAAGCAGGAGAGTCCGGTGTGAACAGGTTGTACAAACACGGCGTCAGCGTGGATACACTGTGAGTTGTTGGAGCGGCCGCCCGTGACGTCAGAGGAAGTTCCGATGCGGTACGGTGCTGGAGATGTGACAGGTGAAGAGAAGCAGCGTTGTAGCTGCGAGGAGAATCTCAGAAACAAAGGCAGAGGTAACTCACACAGAGCCAGGAAGATTAGGCAGGATGTAGCAATACCTCAATAATGCGTTCAGGCAAAATACAGGCTGAGTATTGACAGGAGTCAACCAGCTAATACCAAGCAATGAAGCAAAAGGCTTCAATGCTTATAAAGGGAGTTGAAACGAAAATGAGGCTGATGTGAAATTAGATCCTTAAAGGGACAGACTGTTACAATGTCTGACCATGCAGATGGTAACTTTCTGTTGTGGCAGCGATATTTCAGGTGAGTTATTTGATATCCAAACAAAACAAAACAAAATAAAATAGAATAGGCCTCTTCCTTTATTACAATTTTCTATTTCTGAGTGATCAGAGGCTGGTCCTAACTGTTTGTCTCTAATAGTCAGGGCTTAGCGATTTTATTGTATTTCTGTTGTAAGGAGCTTGCTGTGCTGTTTATGTGTTGCCACTGTTATGTGAATTTTTGGTACAGAAGCGTCTCTGGCAAGTGTGGCGCAGTTCAGTGCAGAAGTTGTTATGGCGGCCAGCCCGGTTCTGTGAGGATGCCCCCCTCCCCCGCTGCTGCTCGGGCGCTGTGGTCTATTGTTAGGAACGGTGTTCCAACTGTTAGAGTCTCTCTGGGTAAGTTACCGAGGGGTTAGTTAACAGGCTGGGGCAGCAGTAGGGGCGATTGTGTGAAAAATGCGGTGCGTACCTTTGGCTGCTGATGTGCTGCGGCGGTAATGGCGGAAGCAGCGCTTCTGAGGGAGTATTTGTGTCGCTCCTTGTGGCCCTGGTCTGGGAGTTGGTCTGTTGTTGTACCAATGGTACCATTGTTGTACCATTCGATGTAGTCTGATGTCAGGGGACCACTTGTCACGCTCTGCTGGGAGGTCGGTACACTGCGGTCAATGACGGAAGGAGATCCGCTCAGTTATGGTGCCTGATGAGATTTAGCAGCTGGTTTGCGTCTCAGATTCTGCCTGTTATTCCAAATTTAAATGATGTGCTTCAGCTCTGTTCCTTCATCTATCTTAGTGGAGACTGCTGAGTTAATTTGGCCATGTATGTGATGGAATAAGTGAAGTTTTATGAATAGCCAGCACGGAGCTCCGGATTTACGCTGCATTCATGGCAGCAGCCGGCTCTGCCCCCCGGCCCTTTAATATTTTTACCAATATTTTTATCATGTGATAAAAAAAAACAAGAGTGTGCAAACACTAATTCAAAAAACTTCCCTCTTGATGCATCCTGAAATATAACAGGATACTGTGTCTTTAAGAGTAAAAATCCAACAATTTTACAGTGCTAGATAATCTTTCAAACCATATCTTTACTATGCCTGAAAGAGAAAAAGAAATGACACCTCTTTGCCTCAACAGACTCTGCTGAGGCGCCTACCTGCCTCCCGGCTGTCCGACTACTCTTTTCAGCAAACTTCCGATCAGGTCTTAGAACGCTAAAAACTGCTTGCTTATTTTAAAACCATGCGGTTTTAGCGTAGCACTCGAGAGACCTCTGGGTGTCGGGACTCCGGAACAACAGGAAACTGCGCAGCGCTACAGCTTCTCTGAGTCCTCAGAAGCGCGCAAAGTTAGCCCCGCCCTTCACGGGCGTTACGAACACGGACACATTTTCGGTTAAGTTAATAAAAAATGACGATCGTACTGTTTCACAAGTGTTACTGCCCTGTATAGGAACTTTGTATTCGAGAGGTTCCAGAAAAAGGAAATTTATGCTTACCTGATAAATTTATTTATTTTACGATATGACGAGTCCACGGATTTCATCCTTACTTATGGGATATCGCCCCCTGGTGAGCAGGAGGAGGCAAAGAGCACCACAGCAGAGCTGTGTATATAGCTCCTCCCTTCCCTCCCACTCCAGTCATTTGACCGAAGTTAGGAAGAGAAAGGAAAAGCCAAGGTGCAGAGGTGACTGAAGTTTAACAAAAATAAAGACCTGTCTTAGAAAATATGACAGGGTGGGCCGTGGACTTGTCATATCGTAAAAGAAATAAATTTATCAGGTAAGCATAAATTTCCTTTTCTTTTACAAGGTATGACGAGTCCACGGATTTCATACTTACTTATGGGATACAATACCAAAGCTATAGGACACAGATGAAAGGGAGGGACAAGATAGAAACCTAAATGGAAGGCACCACTGCTTGAAGAACCTTTCTCCCAAAAACAGCCTCGGACGAGGCAAAATAATCAAATTTGGAAAATTTGGAAAAAGTGTGTAGAGACGACCAAGTTGCAGCCTTGCAAATCTGTTCAACAGAAGCATCATTTTTAAATGAACATGAGGAAGCCACAGCCCTAGTAGAATGAGCTGTAATTCATTCAGGAGGCTGCTGTCCAGCAGTCTCATATACAACGCGGATGATACTCATCAGCCAAAAAGAAAGAGGTAGCCATAGCTTTCTGGCCCTTACGTTTCCCAAAAAAACAACAAATAATGAAGATGATTGACGAAAATCTTTAGTCGCCTGTAAGTAAAACTTCAGGCACGGACCACGTCTAAGTTGTGTAACAGACGCTCCTTCTAGAAGAAGGATTAGGACACAATGAAGAAACAATAATTTCCTGATTAATATTCTTCTTGGGGACAACCTTAGGAAGAAAACTAGGTTTGGTATGTAACACCACCTTATCAGAATGGAAAATAAGATAAGGAGAATCACATTGTGATGCTGAAAGCTCAGAAACTCTGCAACCAGAAGAAATAGCAACCAAAAATAAAACCTTCCAAGATAACAACTCAATATCTATGGAATGCATAGGTTCAAACGGAACCCCTTGAAGAACCTTAAGAACTAAATTTAAACTCCAAGGAGGAGCAAAAGTTCTAAACACAGGCCTGATTCTAGTCAGAGCCTGACAAAAAGATTGAACATCCGGAATATCTGCCAGACATTTGTGTAGCAAAATAGATAAAGCAGATGTCTGTCCCTTTAAGGAACTTGCTGATAACCCTTTCCCCAATCTGTCTTGGAGAAAGGATAAAATCCTAGGAATCCTAACCTCACTCCATGAGTAGCCCTTGGATTCGCACCAATAAAGATATTTACGCCATAGCTTATGGTAAATCTTTCTAGTAACAGGCTTACGTGCCTGGATCAAGGTATCAATGACCGAATCAGAGAACCCTCGCTTAGATAAAATCAAGCGTTCAATCTCCAAGCAATCAGCTGCAGAGAAATTAGATTTGGATGATGGAAGGGTCCCTGAATAAGAAGGTCCTGCCTCAATGGAAGCTTCCACAGTGTCAGAGAGGACA
Source organism: Bombina bombina (assembly GCF_027579735.1). Lineage (NCBI taxonomy): Eukaryota > Metazoa > Chordata > Amphibia > Anura > Bombinatoridae > Bombina > Bombina bombina. The sequence goes on along the minus strand of NC_069506.1, from coordinate 189,094,846 downwards.
TGTCCACCCGATTGGCATACCAAGTCCTGCGAGGCCACGCAGGAGCGATAAGAATCACAGATGCCCTCTCCTGTTTGATCCGAGCAATTACCCAGGGAAGGAGAGCAAACGGTGGAAAAACATAGGCTAGGTTGAACGACCAAGGCACTGCCCATGCATCTATCAGTTCGGCCTGAGGATCCCTGGATCTGGATCCGTATCTCGGGAGCTTGGCATTCTCACAAGATGCCATAAGATCCAGCTCCGGTCTGCCCCTTCTGAGAATCAGGGTGGCAAAGACCTCTGGATGGAGTTCCCATTCCCCCGGATGAAACTTCTGTCTGCCCAAAAAATCCGCTTCCCAGTTGTCCACTCCTGGGATGTAGATTGCTAACAGATGTGAGCCTCCGCCTACAGAATTATCTTGGATACTTCAGTCATCGCTAAGGAACTCCTTGTCCTCCCTGATGATTGATGTAAGCTACAGTCATGTTATGTTGTCCAACTGAAATCAGATGAATTTTGCCGAAGCCAACTGAGGCCAAGCCTGAAGCGTATTGAATATTGCTCTCAACTCCAGAATATTGATTGGAAGTAGAGACTCTGACCGAGTCCACACACCCTGAGCCTTCAGGGAATTCCAGAATGAACCCCATACTAGTAGACTGGCGTCCGTTGTCACTATCACTCATTAGGGTCTGCGGAAGCACGTCCCTTGGGACAGATGATCCGGCGACAACCACTAAAGAAAAGAGTCCCTTGTCTCCTGATCCAGATCTATTTGAGGTGACAAATTTGTATAATCTCCATTCCATTGTCTGAGCATGCTCAGTTGTAGAGGTCTGAGATGAAAAAAAGCAAATGGAATGATTGCACTGAGCCACAGATGGCCGAGGATTGGACTGAAGGGAACGGCATGTATTCAGAATCTTTAACTTTCTGACTTCCGTCAAAAAGATTTTCATGGATATAGAGTAAATTAGAGTTCCCAGGAAAGGAACCCTTGTGTGTGGAATTAGAGAACTCTTTTCTAGATTCACCTTCCACCCGTGAGTCCTTAGAAAGGATAGAACAATGTCGATATGAGACTGTCAGCTGATAAGACGATGCCTGGATCAGAATATCGTCCAGATAAGGCGTCACTACAATGCCCCGCGATCTGAAAACCGCCAGCAGAGACCCTAAAACCCTTGTGAAGATCCTGGGTGCCGTGGCCAGCCCGAAAGCAAGGGCCACAAACAAAGTGTTTTCCAGAAAGGCAAACCTCAGGAACTGGTGATGATCTCTGTGGATAGGAATGTGAAGATATGCATCCTTTAAGTCCACGGTAGTCATATATTGACCCTCCTGGATCAAATGGAAGAATTGTCCAGATAGTCTCCATCTTGAAGGATGGAACTCTGAGAAACTTGTTTAGCCTCTTGAGATCCAAAATGGGTTGGAACGTTCCCTCTTTTTTGGGAACTTCAAAAGATTTGAGTAAAATCCCTGTCCCTGTATCGGAACGGGACAATTACTCCCATAGTGGAGAGGTCTTTTACACAGCGTAAGAACGCCTCTCTTTTTATCTGGTCTACAGACAATCGTGAAAGAAGAAACCTTCCCTTTTTGGAAGGAATTTTTGAACTCTGATACCCTTGAGACACGATTTCTAGTGTCCAGGGATCCTGAACGTCTCTCATCCAAGCCTGGACAAAGAAAAAGACTGCCCCCTACTAGATCCGGCCCCGGATCGGGGGCCGCCCCTTCATGCTGTCTTGGTAGCAGCAGCGGGCTTCTTGGGTTGTTTACCCTTGTGCCAAGACCAAGCGGGTCTCCAGGAGGACTTGTTCTGTGAATAATCCCCTTCCAGTTTAGCGGAAGAGGAACTCCCTTGAAATTTCAACAGGAACAAAAATTATTCTGTCAGTTTAGGAACTTCCAGGAAGGAAACGAAGTCAAATGACTTATGCTATCCTGGATTTTTACACAGAAGAGAGTTGGACTGAAAAAAAGAAAAGCCAGCCAACGCATCAAATGCCGTCCGCTAAGGACGGTAGAAAGTACACAATTGCAAGTCATAGTAAACCTATGTGTACATCCCTTTCCCAATCTTTGTGATAACCCTTGAGAATCTAACTAGTCTCAGACAAAGAAAGTAGGTCTTCTAGTTAAGTCGGGAAAACTACTCCTTTCACCATAGGGAATGGCTGCGTCTTAGTTAAGATGGATATGGGGAAAAAACAATCCAATAAGTACAGAGAATACGGACTTTTCCATTCCGTATGAATCACAAAAAGTACTAGGTTAAATTACACCTGCGCTAGGATGAAAATAATTCCTCTAGAAAGGAAGTGTCCCCATGGGAACTCTAGAATGCCTGATATTTAAAGAGTCTTGAAGGCATTCTGCTCAACAAGGCTGTGCAGGGATCTGAACCCATGGCTCTGTGCTTACTTTTCTGTTTTACTTGTGCGATCAGCCTCAGCCAGGTCTTGCCAAGAAATACTCTGTACGGAGCATGCGAGGCAGCGCAGTGCATTGTATGTGTAGACACTATAGGTTTGCAGCATAAAGTGATTATTGCCAACCAACTTCCAATAAAAGGAGAAGTACCGAAAAGCAAAGTAATGTTTCAATAAAAATGAACACAAAAAACATTACTGTCACTTTAAATCCTCTTATTTCTGTGTCAGAAATAATCCAAATACCATGGACACCTTGCTGGGAAAAGACAATGCCATGTACAGTAAAGCAACTCTGTCTTGTACACACTATCCCTATGACCATTGCCAGGAACCACAGAGCACCGCATGTGGGCCAGAAAAAATACTTTATTTTATGTGCACATTTGTTCCGTTTTAAATACAAAGCTGCATAATACAGTAAACAGCTGAAATGTATCAATAAAAGGAACCCCACTAAAAACGGTACTGTCACTTTAAGCTCACAAGGAACGCTATATTTGTGTCTTTTATTCTGAAATAACACCCAGACATCTGATAAAACCACTACTGTCCCCTCCCAATGTATAGGGATATAGTATATAGGTAAACACTTGGTGTAGGGCCTCATACATCTGCCCCCTATTATAAGCAGAGTAACAAGAAACCGGGTCTTTAAAAAACGTGTTTAAACATAAGCCTACAAGCAGCCACCGTGGTCTCTAACTAGTCTCAGACCACTTAACAGCTAACAGAAGGCTGAATAACAAACAGACAACGCATCACCCGTTGTCCCACTTGTTCCCATTCTGTTATGGGACTGACAAGGTAACGTTGTGCATGGTGTCTGAAATCACAACCCAACAAACAACACATTAGAGCCCTTCCCGGACGGCAAAAGTAAAAATGGAGCCGAGTCTAAAAACAAACATACCTCCCGATCGGCCTTTGTATGTAAAATGCCGATATCGGAAGTGGAGAGTTGCGCCCGTAGTTGTACATACAGGAAAACTGACAACCAGCCCTGCTCCACCATAACAAAAAAATTTGCCATGTCCCGGTCTGCAGAGTTGTATAAAACAACTGACTGGAGTAAAAACGCTGTATCCAGCCCCAGTGTATATATCCCCAGTCCCATCACAATAAGAGTCCTTCTGAGTCCAGCCCTTAATATGTGAATGAATGTGATGTAGTGCTCACGTCTTCTGAGAGATGCTTTGTCCCCAGAATAAATAAGTTAGCACTAACCTGAACTGCTGTGCGACAGCATGGTTGTCCATCAGGTTTACAGAAGTCTTCTCCCTCCTATAGCCCTGTGAACGAAGATAAGCCTGAGTAAAAAATGCTTAGGCTATCTGGAATAGGGCAACAAATATGTATAGGAGGCGCAGTGATAATTATGTCCCACCAGTTCCTATTGCTTTAAAGCCACCAAATCTTTCTCTTTTTTTGTACTGAAGAGACTGATTTGGTCACAGGCTATACCCTATAACAAAGTAGCACTCCGAGGCACCACTTAAAAAATAATAAACTCTTGATTGAAGAATCTAAACTAACACCTCACTTTCCTATCACTAACACAGGCAAAGAGAATGACTGGAGTGGGTGGGAAGGGAGGAGCTATATATACAGCTCTGCTGTGGTGCTCTTTGCCTCCTCCTGCTGACCAGGAGGCAATATCCCATAAGTAAGGATGAAATACGTGGACTCGTCATATCTTGTAAAAGAAATATAGCCCCAAGCGTCTTGCCAGCCCCAAGTGTCAATAAAACGTAGTCTTGCAGGGGAGCCCTCACCTAAAGAGCCCATGTCCCTCATTAACAGAGCCCCATGCTTAGGCCTGTAAAAATGCTCCAGTATGAGAGCCATAAAAAAACTGTCATGTAGGGGAAGCCCTTCACATAGAGAGACCATGTTCCTAATGCAATATGAAGCATAAAGTGCAGAGTCCTCTCTGAGATAATATAAGGCCCAGAATAATAAAAACTGCACTTAGCTCAATGCTATCCAACAGCAGGACAGCTCCAACAGGATTAAGAGGTCCTATCCCTCCCATAGCCCTGTGGACACAGATGGGGCCTGAGTTAGTATCTGCTTAGGCCATCACAAGAAGGGCAGCATCACAGTATGGGAGGCACAGTGAGAATTATGTCCCACCAGTTCCCATTGCTCTAAAGCCACCAATAGCTCTACTCTAGAGACTGGCATGGACTACAGCTACTCCCTAGAATAAAGCAGCACTCACTGGCACTACTTTAAAAATAATAAACTCTTGATTGAAGAATCTAATCTAACACCTCACTTTACCTCTTCCTATCACTAACACAGGCAAAGAGAATGACTGGAGTGGGAGGGAAGGGAGGAGCTATATATATATACAGCTCTGCTGTGGTGCTCTTTGCCTCCTCCTGCTGACCAGGAAGCGTAATCCCACAAGGATGAAATCCGTGGACTCATCGTGTCTTTAAAAAGAAACATGTACAACTTAGCAAAATAAACCGTTGACAAAACTAACCTCCCAGTCGGCTGCTTATCACAATAAAGCTGTAGGGAGTTATTATAAACCAAAGAAACAGAAAAGCCACTTCTCCAGGTCCCCAGTGCATGCAGTAGCTGCCCTATGACTTATCACCTCTAGAGATGTCATCTTGTGTCCAAAAATGTAATAAGATGCTAATTTTTCTGTGAACATATCCCAAGAAAATAAAACTTTAGCACTTACCTTAGAAATCTGCCTGGCAGTAAGGCAGCTCACCCGGCTTGCGAGGTCCTCTCCCCCACATTGGCCTGTGGAAACAGAATCAGTACTGAGTCTATTTTCCCCTCAGACTTTCACAAACAGGTCAGCATACAATCTTTGGGGGGCGCAGTGAGAATTATGTCCCACAAGTTCCCATTGCCCTAAAGCCACCACTGCTCTACTGAAGAGACTGATATGGACTACAGCTACACCCTAGAACAAAGCAGCACAATCTTTTACTACTTTAAAAAGAAAATTTATGCTTAACTGATAAATTTTCTTTTTTGACAAGATGAGTCCACAGATCATCTTAATTGGATATTCACCTCCTGGTCAGCAGGAGGCGGCAAAGAGCCCCACAGCAGAGCTGTTAAATAGCTCCTCCCTTCCCTCTCACTCAAGTAATTCGACCGAAGTTAGGAAGAGAAAGGAAAAGTCAAGGTGCAGAGCTGTCTGAAGTTTACATAACCCACAACCTGTCTACAAGAACAGGGCGGGCCGTGGATTCATTGTGTCAAAAAATAAATAAATTTATCAGGTAAGCATAAATTCTCTTTTCTTTCTTAAGTCCACGGATCATATTAATTACTAATGGGATTCAATACCCAAGCTAGAGTACACAGATGATATGGGAGGGACAAGACAGGGAACCTAAACGGAAGGCACCACTGCTTGAAGAACCTTTCTTCCAAAAGCGGCCTCAGCCGAGGCAAAAAAGTGTCAAATTTGAAGAACTTTGAAAAAGTGTGGAGAGGACGAAGTTGCAGCCATGCAAATCTGTTCCACAGATTCTTGAATGCCCATGAGGAAGTAACAGCCCTTGTGGAATAAGTCGTATCTCTCTCTGGAGACTGCTGTCCAGCAGTTTCATATGCAAAAACGTAATATACTCTTCAGCCAAAAAGAAAGAAGTAGCCGTAGCTTTCTGTCCCTTACGTTTCCTGAGAAAACGACCAACAAAAAGAAGACTGACGAAAAGCCTTAGTCACCTGCAGGTAAAACTTTAAAGCACGGACCACGTCCAAATTATACAGAAGTCTTTCCTTCTGAGAAGAAGGATTAAGACACAAGGAAGGAACAACAATCTCCTGATTAATGTTCCAATCAAAAACAACCTTAGGAAGAAATCCTAATTTAGAACGTAAAACTACCTTATCTGAAAGGAAAATAAGATAAGGAGGCTCACACTGTAATGCTGAGAGCTCTGACACTCTCCGAGCAGAATAAATAGCAACAAGAAAACATAATTTATGTAAGAACTTACCTGATAAATTCATTTCTTTCATATTAGCAAGAGTCCATGAGCTAGTGACGTATGGGATATACATTCCTACCAGGAGGGGCAAAGTTTCCCAAACCTCAAAATGCCTACAAATACACCCCTCACCACACCCACAAATCAGTTTAACGAATAGCCAAGAAGTGGGGTGATAAGAAAAAAGTGCGAAAGCATAAAAAATAAGGAATTGGAATAATTGTGCTTTATACAAAAAAATCATAACCACCACAAAAAGGGTGGGCCTCATGGACTCTTGCTAATATGAAAGAAATGAATTTATCAGGTAAGTTCTTACATAAATTATGTTTTCTTTCATGTAATTAGCAAGAGTCCATGAGCTAGTGACGTATGGGATAATGACTACCCAAGATGTGGATCTTTCCACGCAAGAGTCACTAGAGAGGGAGGGATAAAATAAAGACAGCCAATTCCGCTGAAAAATAATCCACACCCAAAATAAAGTTTAAATTTTATAATGAAAAAAACTGAAAACATAAGCAGAAGATTCAAACTGAAACAGCTGCCTGAAGTACTTTTCTACCAAAAACAGCTTCAGAAGAAGAAAACACATCAAAATGGTAGAATTTAGTAAAAGTATGCAAAGAAGACCAAGTTGCTGCTTTGCAAATCTGATCAACCGAAGCTTCATTCTTAAATGCCCAGGAAGTAGAAACTGACCTAGTAGAATGAGCTGTAATCCTTTGAGGCGGAGTTTTACCCGACTCGACATAAGCATGATGAATTAAAGATTTCAACCAAGATGCCAAAGAAATGGCAGAGGCCTTCTGACCTTTCCTAGAACCGGAAAAGATAACAAATAGACTAGAAGTCTTTCGGAAATTCTTAGTAGCTTCAACATAATATTTCAAAGCTCAAACTACATCCAAAGAATGCAATGATTTCTCCTTAGAATTCTTAGGATTAGGACATAATGAAGGAACCACAATTTCTCTACTAATGTTGTTGGAATTCACAACCTTAGGTAAAAATTTAAAAGAAGTTCGCAACACCGCCTTATCCTGATGAAAAATCAGAAAAGGAGACTCACAAGAAAGAGCAGATAATTCAGAAACTCTTCTGGCAGAAGAGATGGCCAAAAGGAACAAAAAACTTTCCAAGAAAGTAATTTAATGTCCAATAAATGCATAGGTTCAAACGGAGGAGCTTGAAGAGCCCCCAGAACCAAATTCAAACTCCAAGGAGGAGAAATTGACTTAATGACAGGTTTTATACGAACCAAAGCTTGTACAAAACAATGAATATCAGGAAGATTAGCAATCTTTCTGTGAAAAAGAACAGAAAGAGCAGAGATTTGTCCTTTCAAGGAACTTGGAGACAAACCTTTCTCCAAACCATCCTGAAGAAACTGTAAAATTCTCGGAATTCTAAAAGAATGCCAGGAAAAATGATGAGAAAGACACCAAGAAATATAAGTCTTCCAGACTCTATAATATATCTCCCTAGATACAGATTTACGAGCCTGTAACATAGTATTAATCACAGAGTCAGAGAAACCTCTTTGACTAAGAATCAAGCGTTCAATCTCCATACCTTTAAATTTAAGGATTTGAGATCCTGATGGAAAAAAGGACCTTGCGACAGAAGGTCTGGTCTTAACGGAAGAGTCCACGGTTGGCAAGAGGCCATCCGGACAAGATCCGTATACCAAAACCTGTGAGGCCATGCTGGAGCTACCAGCAGAACAAACTAGCATTCCTTCAGAATCTTGGAGATCACTCTTGGAAGAAGAACTAGAGGCGGAAAGATATAAGCAGGATGATACTTCCAAGGAAGTGACAATGCATCCACTGCTTCCGCTTGAGGATCCCTGGATCTGGACAGATACCTGGGAAGTTTCTTGTTTAGATGAGAAGCCATCAGATCTATTTCTGGAAATCCCCACATTTGGACAATCTGAAGAAATACCTCTGGGTGAAGAGACCATTCGCCCGGATGCAACGTTTGGCGACTGAGATAATCCGCTTCCCAATTGTCTATACCTGGGATATGAACCGCAGAAACTAGACAGGAGCTGGATTCCGCCCAAACCAGAATTCGAGATACTTCTTTCATAGCCAGAGGGCTGTGAGTCCCTCCTTGATGATTGATGTATGCCACAGATGTGACATTGTCTGTCTGAAAACAAATGAACGATTCTCTCTTTAGAAGAGGCCAAGACTGAAGAGCTCTGAAAATTGCACGGAGTTCCAAAATATTGATCGGTAATCTCACCTCCTGAGATTCCCAAACCCCTTGTGCCGTCAGAGACCCCCACACAGCTCCCCAACCTGTAAGACTTGCATCTGTTGAAATTACAGTCCAGGTCGGAAGAACAAAAGAAGCCCCCTGAACTAAACGATGGTGATCTGTCCACCACGTCAGAGAGTGTCGTACAATCGGTTTTAAAGATATTAATTGAGATATCTTTGTGTAATCCCTGCACCACTGGTTCAGCATACAGAGCTGAAGAGGTCGCATGTGAAAACGAGCAAAGGGGATCGCGTCCGATGCAGCAGTCATAAGACCTAGAATTTCCATGCATAAGGCTACCAAAGGGAATGATTGTGACTGAAGGTTTTGACAGGCTGATATCAATTTTAGACGTCTCTTGTCTGTCAAAGATAGAGTCATGGACACCCAAAAATGTTACCCTTGTCTGAGGAATCAATGAACTTTTTAGTAAATTGATCCTCCAACCATGATCTTGAAGAAACAACACAAGTCGATTCGTATGAGATTCTGCTAAATGTGAAGACTGAGCAAGTACCAAGATATTGTCCAAATAAGGAAATACCACAATACCCTGTTCTCTGATTACAGATTAGTCCTTACAGTTACCATTTTGAATGTTGGTATCCTTACATAACGATTCAATATTTTTAGATCCAGAACTGGTCTGAAGGAATTCTCCTTCTTTGGTACAATGAAGAGATTTGAATAAAACCCAGCCCCTTTTCCAGAACTGGAACTGGCATAATTACTCCAGCCAACTCTAGATCTGAAACACATTTCAGAAATGCTTGAGCCTTCGCTGGATTTACTGGGACACGGGAAAGAAAAAATCTCTTTGCAGGAGGCCTTATCTTGAAGCCAATTCTGTACCCTTCTGAAACAATATTCTGAATCCAAAGATTGTGAACGGAATTGATCCAAATTCCTTTGAAAAAACGTAATCTGCCCCCTACCAGCTGAGCTGGAATGAGGGCCGTACCTTCATGTGGACTTAGGAGCTTTGATTTTCTAAAAGGCTTGGATTTATTCCAGACTGGAGATGGTTTCCAAACTGATACCGCTCCTGAGGATGAAGGATCAGGCTTTTGTTCCTTGTTGTGACGAAAGGAACGAAAACGATTATTAGACCTAAATTTACCTTTAGATTTTTTATCCTGTGGTAAAAAAGTTCCTTTCCCTCCAGTAACAGTTGAGATAATAGAATCCAACTGAGAACCAAATAATTTATTACCCTGGAAAGAAAGGGAAAGCAGAGTAGACTTAGAAGACATATCAGCATTCCAAGTTTTAAGCCATAAAGCTCTTCTAGCTAAAATAGCTAGAGACATATACCTGACATCAACTCTAATGATATCAAAGATGGCATCACAAATAAAATTATTAGCATGTTGAAGAATAATAATAATGCTATGAGAATTATGATCTGTTACTTGTTGCGCTAAAGCTTCCAACCAAAAAGTTGAAGCTGCAGCAACATCCGCCAAAGATATAGCAGGTCTAAGAAGATTACCTGAACACAAGTAAGCTTTTCATAGAAAGGATTCAATTTTTCCTATCTAAAGGATCCTTAAAGGAAGTACCATCTGCCGTAGGAATGGTAGTACGCTTAGCAAGAGTAGAGACAGCCCCATCAACCTTAGGGATTTTGTCCCAAAATTCTAATCTGTCAGATGGCACAGGATATAATTGCTTAAAACGTTTAGAAGGAGTAAATGAATTACCCAAATTATTCCATTCTCTGGAAATTACTTCAGAAATAGCACCAGGAACAGGAAAAACGTCTGGAATAACTACAGGAGATTTAAAAACCTTATCTAAACGTTTAGATTTAGTATCAAGAGGACCAGAATCCTCAATTTCTAATCCAATTAGGACTTCTTTAAGTAAAGAACGAATAAATTCCATTTTAAATAAATATGAAGATTTATCAGCATCAACTTCTGAGACAGAATCCTCTGAACCAGAAGAGCCATTATCAGAATCAGAATGATGATGTTCATTTAAAAATTCATCTGAAAAATGAGAAGTTTTAAAAGACTTTTTACGTTTACTAGAAGGAGGAATAACAGACATAGCCTTCTTAATGGATTTAGAAACAAAATCTCTTATGTTATCAGGAACACTCTGAGTATTAGATGTTGATGGAACAGCAACAGGTAATGTAACTTTACTAAAGGAAATATTATCTGCATTAACAAGTTTGTCATGACATTCAATACAAACAACAGCTGGAGGAACAGCTACCAAAAGTTTACAGCACCAGCTTAGCTTTGGTAGCTCCAGCACCAGGCATCGATTTTCCAGAAGTATCTTCTGACTCAGCTTCATCATGGGACATCTTGCAATATGTAAAAGAAAAAACAACATATAAAGCAAAATTGATCAAATTCCTTAAATGACAGTTTCAGGAATGGGAAAAAATGCCAGTGAAAAAGCTTCTAGCAACCAGAAGCAATAAAAAATGAGACTTAAATAATGTGGAGACAAAAGTGACGCCACATCCGGAACGCCGACATTTTTGGCGCAAAAGAACTTCAAAAATGACGCAACTTCCGGCGACACGTATGACGCCGGAAACAGAAAAAAAAATTTGCGCCAAAAAAGTCCGTGCCAAGAATGACGCAATAAAATGAAGCATTTTCAGCCCCCCCGAGCCTAACAGCCCACAGGGAAAAGTCAAATTTTAAGGTAAGAAAAAAATTGTTTTATTCAAATGCATTATCCCAAATATGAAACTGACTGTCTGAAAATAAGGAATGTTGAACATCCTGAGTCAAGGCAAATAAATGTTTGAATACATATATTTAGAACTTTATAAAAAAGTGCCCAACCATAGCTTAGAGTGTCACAGAAAATAAGACTTACTTACCCCAGGACACTCATCTACATGTTGTAGAAAGCCAAACCAGTACTGAAACGAAAATCAGCAGAGGTAATGGTATATATATATATATATATATATATATATATATATATATATATATAAGAGTATATCGTCGATCTGAAAAGGGAGGTAAGAGATGAATCTCTACGACCGATAACAGAGAACCTATGAAATAGACCCCGTAGAAGGAGATCATTGAATTTAAATAGGCAATACTCTCCTCACATCCCTCTGACATTCACTGCACGCTGAGAGGAAAACCGGGCTCCAACCTGCTGTGGAGCGCATATCAACGTAGAATCTAGCACAAACTTACTTCACCACCTCCATAGGAGGCAAAGTTTGTAAAAACTGATTTGTGGGTGTGGTGAGGGGTGTATTTGTAGGCATTTTGAGGTTTGGGAAACTTTGCCCCTCCTGGTAGGAATGTATATCCCATACGTCACTAGCTCATGGACTCTTGCTAATTACATGAAAGAAATAGAACTTTCCAAGATAACAATTTAATATCTAAGGAATGCATAGGCTCAAATAGAGCCCTTTGAAGAACTTTGAGAACTAAATTAAGACTCCATGGAGGAGTAACTGGCTTGAACACAAGCCTGATCCTGACTAAGGCCTGATGGTACATCTGGAACATCCACCAGACGTTTGTGTAACAAAATAGATAAGGCCGATATTTGCCCCTTTAATGAACTAGTCAATAAACTATTCTCCAAACCTTATTGGAGAAAGGTCAAAATTCTAGGAATCCTAACTCTACTCCATGAGTAGCCCTTAGATTCATACCAATAGAGATATTTACACTAAATCTTATGGTAAATCCTTCTAGTAACAGGCTTACGAGCCTGAATCATGGTCTCTATAACAGAAAAGCCCCGCTTGGATAAAATTAAGCGTTCAATCTCTAAGCAGTCAGCTTCAGAGAAACTAGATTTGGGTGAATTAGAAGGTCCTTCCTCAACGGAATTCTCCAAGGTGGAAGGGATGACATGTCCACCAGATCTGCATATCAAATCCTGCAAAGCCAAGCCGGAGCAATGAGGATCACCGACACCCTCTCCTGCTTGATTTGAGCAATGACCCGAGGAAGAAGCGCACACTGAGGAAATAGGTATGCTAGACTGAAGGCCAAGGAACCGCCAGAGTATCAGCTCCGCCTGGGGATCCCTGAATTTCGACCCGTATCTCGGGAGCTTGGCATGTCGTTGAGATGCCATGAGATCTAATTCCGGCTGACCCCACTTGAGGATCAGGCTGGAGAACACTTCTGGATGGAGTTCCCATTCCCCCAGATAAAAAAAAGTCTGTCTGCTCAGGAAGTCTGCCTCCCAGATGTCCACCCCTGGGATGTGGATCCCCGACAGGCAGCAAGAATGGGCCTCCGCCCACTGAATTATCTTGGTTACCTCTCTCATCGCTAAGGAACTCCTTGTTCCTCCCCGATGATTGCTGAAAACTACTGACGTTATTTTGTCCGACTGGGACCTGATGAACCGGGCCGAGGCCAACTGGGGCCAGGCCAGAAGAGCATTGAGGATTGCTCTCAGCTCCAGAATGTTTATTGGCAGAACAGACTCCAAACTCCCTGAGCCTTTAGGGAGCCTCAAACAGCTCCCCATCATAGAAGGCTGGCATCTGTTGTCACAATCACCCAGGACGGTCTGCGAAAGCAGATTCCCTGAGAGAAATGATCCAGAGACAATCACCATCGAAGAGAGCCCCTTGTCTCCTTCTCCAGGGTTATTTGAGGAGACAAGTCTGTATAATCTCCGTTCCATTGCCTGAGCATGTTTAACTGCAGAGGTTTGAGGTGGAACCGGGCAAACGGGATGATGTCCATTATCGTCACCATCAGCCCGATTACCTCCAAGCACTGGGCCACTGACGGCCGAGTACTGGACTGAAGAGCTAGACAAGTATTGATAATCTTTGATTTCCTGACTTCTGTCAGAAAAATCCTTATAGATAGGGAATCTATTATGGTTCCCAAGAAAGTTACCCTTATATTTGGGCTCAGGAAAGATAACACCATGTCAGTATGGGATCTTGCTTGCTGTAAGGATGGCGCCTGGACTAGGATGTCGTCCAAATAGGGCGCCACTGCAATACTCCGTTGCCGAAGTACTGCCAGCAGAGACCCCAGAACCTTTGTAAAGATTCTGGAAGCCGTGGCCAGACGGAAAGGAAGAGCCATGAACTGGAAGTGTTTGTCCTGGAAGACAAACCTTAGGAAATTGTGATGATCCCTGAATAGGAACATGTAGATACGCGTCCTTTAAATCCACTTTTGTCATAAATTGACCCTCCTGGACCAATGGGAGAATGGAACGAATAGTTTCCATCTTGAAGGACAGAACCCTGAAAAATTTGTTTAGACTTTTGAGGTCTAAAATTGGTCAGAAGATTCCCTCCGTTTTTGGGAACCACAAACAGATTGGAATAAAAACCCAGACCCTGTTCCTGTACTGCAACAATCACTCCCAGGGCGGAGAAGTTTCCTACACAATGTAAGAACGCCTCTCACTTTGTCTGGTCTGTAGATAATCTTGAAAGCAGAATTCTGCCTCTGGGAGGAGAACTTTTGAACTCCAAATTTGTATCCCTGAAACACTATTTCTATTGCCCAGGGATCCTGAACGTTCCGCCCCCAAGCTTGAACTTAGGAGGAAAGTCTGCCACCTACCAGATCCGGTCCCGGATCAGGGGCATGTCCTTCATGCCATTTTGGATTCAATAGCAGGCTTCTTGGATTGTTTACTCTTATTCCAAGACTGTTCCTGCTTCGAAGAGGAAGAATTTCCCTTGAAATTTCGAAGGAACGAAAATTACTCGTCCTTTTTGTTTGTTTCTTATCCTGAGGAAGGAGATGACCCCTACCTCCCATGATATCAGAGATAATTTCCAACAGGCCAAGTCTAAACAAGGTCTTCCCCTTGTAAGGAATAACTAGAAGTTTAGACTCAAAAGACACATCCGCAAACCAAGGTTTTAACCATAAGGCTCTGAGTGGCCAGAAAAGAGAAACCAGAAATCTTAGCTCCCAGCTTAATAATTTAAAGGGAAACATCCGTAATAAAAGCATTAGCTAGTTTCAGAGCTTTTATCCTGTCTTGAGTCTCCTCTAAGGAAGAATCAGTTCTGAGAGATTCAGACAGCGCATCAAACCAATATGCTGCCGCACTATTGACGGTAGCAATGCACACAGCTGGTTGTCATTGCAGACCCTAGTGAACATAAATCTTATAACTTCTTGTCCATAGGATCTTTGAACGCACAACTATCCTCTATGGCAGTGCTTTCCAAACTGTGTTCGGTGACACACTAGTGTGTCGGTGGCAGTCTGTAGGTGTGTCCCAGCTTCAGCACAAACTTTTTTTTAAATGTAAAATTTTTTATTTTAGTTTCCAACTTTCTGCCTGCCTGCTATGCATATCATGTGGTTGACACGTGATTGATACCTATTGGAGCAGCTCAGCCAGAACTGAAACTATTCCCATTGGCAGCACATTGGCTCCTGACTGCATGTGTAGTCTCCTCAATCGGCTCATGACTGCATGTGTAGTCAGTGAATGGGACAGCAGTGTGTTTGCAGCATGGGCAGTAGTCAGTCGGACTCGCAGAGCTCTGAGGGCGGCAGCTTAAATGCTGAGCTGAAGTCTGAAGTCAAAGTGTTGTTTTTTTTGCAGACTCCCCAGCAGTCCACCTTTCCAATGTTTAAGCCCAGCAGTTCTAAGATTGTGAGTGGCATTTTTACTCTATGGGGCCGATTTTAACAAGCTGTCAATCGGCCCCAATGCAGCTGTTTCCGCGTGCTCCGCTGCTCCTTAACACGTAACCTCCTTTGAGGCTGCGGACTTATCCGTTCGATCGTATACATGTCTACCAGACATTGATAAATCGGCCCCTGTGTATGTTAATAATTTTGTGGGAGCTGTTTGATTCCTAAAAAGGCTTGAAATTGAATTTAAAATTCTCAGAGTCAGATGGAACAATCTTAAAGAATTCTGTTCCATTCCTTTGTCTTATGATTATCCTTTACTTTAGAGAACAGTACACAATGTTTAAATCTATTGGTATGGTATTATTGGATAATCACATAGATTTTATTAAGTAAGTGTTGCCCTTCAATGTTCTTCCTATCACAAATTCTTCTAGTGAAGGGATTCAATAAATTGCTCTTCAGGCTTTTGGAGTTTTGGGCATAATACTTAACTTTCATACACACTGACAATAGCAATACGTAGTTATACAGGAATCATAACTTGTGTCTAAAAGGGAATACCACATTTAATGGTTTAAGGCAGTTTAAGCTTATTTGTAGATGATGTCTTATTTAAAGCTGGTTCCATTTTAAAGGGACATGAACCCCAATATTTTTATTTTGTGATTCAGATAGACTATATAATTTTGAAGCAGCATTCATTCTCTTTGGTTTCCTTTGTTGAAGGCTGTAATGCACTACTGGGAGCTAGCTGAACATACTGGATGAGCCAAGACAAAAGGCATGCATTTGCAGCTACCAGTCAGCAGCTAGCTCCCAGTAGTGCATTGCCGCTTCTGCTCTTGATATATGGATAGGAAGTGGAAGCTTAAAAATGTTTGATGATGAAATGTGAGTGTCTTTATCTAATATTCCACTAAATATTCAGAAACTGTTCATCCCATCAACCTTATACATCCCATTAAAATAGTAAGTAGTTATTGGTGTTAAACTTTTTTTTAATTCTTGCACATAATTACTGTGACTTGTAAATATATTTAATTATTATATCATTGTATGTGTCTGTATCTCTTAAAACAAGTTAGTTTAACCTCCTGTTTGCTAGTACAACAGAATCACTGTGTTGCAAAATGATATAGGTTTAAAAAGTGTGTCACCAACATGAAAAGTTTGGAAAGCTCTGCTCTATGGGAATAGTGTTGTCTTGGCTAAGATGGAAAAAGCCCCTTCCACCTTAGGAACTGTTTGCCAAGCCTCTTTAAAAGAGTCAGCAATGGGAAACTTCTTAAAAATAGGAGAAGGGGAGAAGGGGAAAAGGGAATGCCTGGTCTCTCCCATATTGGAGGTGTGCAAAGAAAACACTTCAACATAAAATAAAGGAAATACACAGTCTGAGAAATCTCCCTTATAAACTACTGAAGTATCCTCCACTTCAGGGAAGAAAATTTGGAATAGCAACTGCAATATCAGCAACATTCACTGATTACATACATTTCCTCAAGCGTTTGCCCTGTAACGTGGGAAAAAAAACAGACAAAGCATCAGAAATCACTTCAATGATCCTAGGAAGCGATGTCCTGCCAAGTAACTCCATATGGAGTATGAGGGGAAGCGCAAGGGCACTGCATGTGTAGGCTATAACATTTTTTGGAAACTTGTGGAATTTTTTTTTTTTTTAAATGTATTCCTATATTAAAGTTCTCTCACAACATAGGGGAAGAGAAGGATATAGGTGGATCCACATTCGATTCAAACCCTGAGGAGACACTTTGTAAGGTCTCTAGCTCACATATGGGGGAACATCACAAGAGAAATAAATTTATCAGGTAAGCATAAATTATGTTTTCTCTGGTAAGATGTATCGAGTCCACGGATTCATCCTTACTTGTGGGATACCAATACCAAAGCTTTAGGACACGGATGAAGGGAGGGACAAGACAGGGACCTTAAACGGAAGGCACCACTGCTTGTAGAACCTTTCTCCCAAAAATAGCCTCCGAAGAAGCAAAAGTATCGAATTTGTAAAATTTGGAAAAAGTATGAAGCGAAGACCAAGTCGCCGCCTTACAAATCTGTTCAACAGAAGCCTCATTTTTAAAAGCCCTTGTGGAAGCCACAGCTCTAGTAGAATGAGCAGTAACCCTTTCAGGAGGCTGCCGTCCAGCAGTCTCATAGGCCAAACGATGATGCTTTTCAGCCAAAAGGAAAGAGAGGTAGCCGTAGCCCTTTGACCTCTCCGTTTACCAGAATAAACAACAAACAAAGAAGATGTTTGACGGAAATCTTTAGTTGCTTGTAAGTAGAATTTTAAAGCACGAACCACATCAAGATTGTGTAACAGACGTTCCTTCTTAGATGAAGGATTAGGACACAAAGAAGGAACCACAATCTCTTGATTGATATTCTTATTAGAAACAACCTTAGGAAGAAACCCAGGTTTGGTACATAAAACCACCTTATCTGCATGGAAAACAAGGTAAGGGGAATCACATTGTAAAGCAGATAGCTCAGAAACTCTTTGAGCCGAAGAGATAGCTACTAAAAACTAAACTTTCCAAGATAGAAGCTTAATATCTATGGAATGCATAGGTTCAAACGGAACCCCTTGAAGAACTAAGTTTAGGCTCCATGGCGGAGCAACAGGTTTAAATACAGGCTTGATTCTGACCAAAGCCTGACTAAATGCTTTAACGTCTGGGACATCTGCCAGACGTTTGTGAAGTAGAATAGACAAAGCAGATATTTGACCTTTAAGAGAACTAGCAGATAATCCCTTCTCCAAACAATATTCTAGGAATCCTAATCTTACTCCATGAGTAACCTTTGGATTCACACCAATAAAGATATTTGCGCCAAATCTTATGATAAGTCTTCCTGGTGACAGGCTTTCGAGCCTGAATGAGGGTATCAATGACCGATTCAGAGAAACCACGCTTTGGTAAAATCATGCGTTCAATCTCCAAGCAGTCAGACGCAGAGAAATTAGATTTGGATGCATGAACGGCCCTTGAATTAGAAGGTCCTGCCTCATTGGCAGAGTCCACGGTGGAACCGAGGACATGTCCACTATTTCTGCATACCAAGTCCTGCGTGGCCATGCAGGAGCTATCAGAATTACCGAAGCTCTCTCCTGCTTGATTCTGGCAACCAGGCGTGGTAGGAGAGGAAACGGTGGAAATACATAAGCCAGATTGAAGGACCAAGGCACTGCTAGAGCATCTATCAGTACCGCCTTGGGATCCCGGGACCTGGACCCATAACAAGGAAGTTTGGCATTCTGACGAGACGCCATCAGATCCAATTCAGGTGTGCCCCATAGCTGAATCAGCTGGGCGAATACCTCCGGATGGAGTTCCCACTCCCCCGGATGAAGAGTCTGACGACTTAGAAAATCCGCCTCCCAGTTCTCTTCTCCTGGGATGTGGATTGCGGAGAGATGGCAAGAGTGATCCTCTGCCCACCGGATTATTTTGGTTACCTCCATCATCGCTAGAGAACTCCTTGTTCCTTCCTGATGATTGATATAAGCTACAGTCGTGATGTTGTCCGACTGAAACCTGATGAATTTGGCCGCAGCAAGCTGAGGCCATGCCTGAAGTGCATTGAAAATCGCTTTCAGTTCTAAAATGTTTATCGGGAGGAGAGCTTCATCCCGAGACCATAAGCCCTGTGCTTTCAGGGAGTTCCAGACTGCACCCCAGCCTAGCAGGCTGGCATCTGTCGTTACAATGAGCCACTCTGGCCTGCGGAAGCACATTCCCTGAGACAGGTGGTCCTGAGACAACCACCAGAGAAGAGAATCTCTGGTCTCCTGGTCCAGATGCAGTTGAGGAGATAAGTCTGCATAATCCCCATTCCACTGTTTGAGCATGCATAGTTGCAGTGGTCTGAGGTGTAGACAGGCAAAAGGAACTATGTCCAATTACCTCCATACACTGAGCCACTGATGGCCGAGGAATGGAATGAAGAGCTCGGCAAGTAGATAAGAGTTTTAACTTTCTGACCTCCGTCAGAAATATTTTCATTTCTACCGAGTCTATCAGAGTCCCTAGGAAGTAAACTCTTGTAAGAGGGAAGAGAGGACTTTTTTTATGTTCACCTTCCACCCGTGAGATGTCAGAAAAGCCAACACGATGTCTGTGTGAGACTTGGCTAGCTGGAAAGTCGATGCCTGAATTAAGATGTCGTCTAGATAAGGCGCCACTGCTATGCCCTGTGGTCGTAGAACCGCCAGAAGGGACCCTAGCACTTTTGTGAAAATTCTGGGAGCCGTGGCCAACCCGAAAGGAAGGGCCACAAACTGGTAATGCCTGTTTAGAAAGGCGAATCTGAGGAATTGATGATGATCTCTGTGAATAGGGATGTGTAGATACGCATCCTTTAAGTCGACGGTAGTCATATATTGACCCTCCTGGATCAGAGGTAGAATAGTCCGAATAGTCTCCATCTTGAATGATGGAGCTTTGAGGAACTTGTTTAGAATTTTGAGATCCAAGATTGGTCTGAAAGTTCCCTCTTTCTTGGGAACCACAAACAGGTTTGAATAAAACCCTAGCCCCTGTTCCTCCTTTGGGACTGGGCAAATCACCCCCATGGTATGCAGGTCTTCTACACAGCGTAAGAACGCCTCTCTCTTTGTCTGGTTTACAGACAATCGAGAAATGTGAAATCTCCCCCTTGGAAGGGAGCCCTTGAATTCCAGAAGATATCCCTGGGACACAATTTCTAAAGCCCAGGGATCCTGAACATCTCTCGCCCAAGCCTGAGCGAAGAGAGAGAGTCTGCCCCCTACTAGATCCGGATCCCGGGCTACCCCTTCATGCTGTCTTAGAAGCAGCTGCAGGCTTCTTGGCCCGTTTACCCTTGTTTCAAGCCTGGTTAGGTCTCCAGACTGACTTGGATTGGGCAAAATTCCCCTCTTGTTTGTAGCAGAGGAAGCTGAAGCGGGACCACTCTTAAAGTTCCGAAAGGAAAGAAAATTATTTTGTTTGGCCCTCATCTTATTTGATCTATCCTGAGGGAGGGCATGACCTTTCCCTCCAGTAAGGTCTGAAATAATCTCCTTTAGTTCAGGCCCGAATAGGGTCTTACCTTTGAAAGGAATGTTCAAAAGTTTAGATTTAGATGACACATCAGCAGACCAGGACTTAAGCCATAACGCCCTGCATGCTAAAATGGCAAAACCTGAATTTTTTGCCGCTAATTTAGCCAGTTGAAAAGCGGCATCTGTAATAAAAGAATTAGCCAACTTAAGTGCCTTAATTCTGTCCATAATTTCCTCTAATGGAGTCTCCATTTGAAGAGCCTCTTCTAGAGCCTCAAAACAGAAAGCAGCTGCAGTGGTTACAGGAACAATGCACGCAATAGGTTGGAGAGAAAAACCTTGATGAACAAAAGTTTTCTTCAGGAGACCCTCTAATTTTTAATCCATAGGATCTGTGAAAGCACAACTGTCCTCGATAGGTATAGTTGTACGCTTAGACAGAGTAGAAATAGCTCCCTCCACCTTAGGAACTGTCTGCCATGAGTCCCTTATGGTTTCAGATATGGGAAACATTATCTTAAAAACAGGAGGGGGAGTGAACAGAATACCTGGTCTATCCCACTCCTTAGCAATAATATTGACAATCCTCTTAGGGACTGGAAAAACATAATTTATGAAAGAACTTACCTGATAAATTCATTTCTTTCATATTAGCAAGAGTCCATGAGCTAGTGACGTATGGGATATACATTCCTACCAGGAGGGGCAAAGTTTCCCAAACCTCAAAATGCCTACAAATACACCCCTCACCACACCCACAAATCAGTTTAACGAATAGCCAAGAAGTGGGGTGATAAGAAAAAAGTGCGAAAGCATAAAAAATAAGGAATTGGAATAATTGTGCTTTATACAAAAAAATCATAACCACCACAAAAAGGGTGGGCTTCATGGACTCTTGCTAATATGAAAGAAATGAATTTATCAGGTAAGTTCTTACATAAATTATGTTTTCTTTCATGTAATTAGCAAGAGTCCATGAGCTAGTGACGTATGGGATAATGACTACCCAAGATGTGGATCTTTCCACGCAAGAGTCACTAGAGACGGAAGGGATAAAATAAAGACAGCCAATTCCGCTGAAAAATAATCCACACCCAAAATAAAGTTTAAATTTTATAATGAAAAAAACTGAAAATATAAGCAGAAGATTCAAACTGAAACAGCTGCCTGAAGTACTTTTCTACCAAAAACAGCTTCAGAAGAAGAAAACACATCAAAATTTTGTAAAAGTATGCAAAGAAGAGCAAGTTGCTGCTTTGCAAATCTGATCAACCGAAGCTTCATTCCTAAACGCCCAGGAAGTAGAAACTGACCTAGTAGAATGAGCTGTAATCCTTTGAGGCATAAGCATGATGAATTAAAGATTTCAACCAAGATGCCAAAGAAATGGCAGAGGCCTTCTGACCTTTCCTAGAACCGGAAAAGATAACAAATAGACTAGAAGTCTTTCGGAAAGTCTTAGTAGCTTCAACATAATATTTCAAAGCTCTAACTACATCCAAAGAATGCAATGATTTCTCCTTAGAATTCTTAGGATTAGGACATAATGAAGGAACCACAATTTCTCTACTAATGTTGTTGGAATTCACAACCTTAGGTAAAAATTCAAAAGAAGTTCGCAACACCGCCTTATCCTGGTGAAAAATCAGAAAAGGAGACTCACAAGAAAGAGCAGATAATTCAGAAACTCTTCTGGCAGAAGAGATGGCCAAAAGGAACAAAACTTTCCAAGAAAGTAATTTAATGTCCAATGAATGCATAGGTTCAAACGGAGAAGCTTGAAGAGCCCCCAGAACCAAATTCAAACTCCAAGGAGGAGAAATTGACTTAATGACAGGTTTTATACGAACCAAAGCTTGTACAAAACAATGAATATCAGGAAGATTAGCAATCTTTCTGTGAAAAAGAACAGAAAGAGCAGAGATTTGTCCTTTCAAGGAACTTGCAGACAAACCTTTATCCAAACCATCCTGAAGAAACAGTAAAATTCTCGGAATTCTAAAAGAATGCCAGGAAAAATGATGAGAAAGACACCAAGAAATATAAGTCTTCCAGACTCTATAATATATCTCCCTAGATACAGATTTACGAGCCTGTTACATAGTATTAATCACAGAGTCAGAGAAACCTCTTTGACTAAGAATCAAGCGTTCAATCTCCATACCTTTAAATTTAAGGATTTGAGATCCTGATGGAAAAAAGGACCTTGCGACAGAAGGTCTGGTCTTAACGGAAGAGTCCACGGTTGGCAAGAAGCCATCCGGACAAGATCCGCATACCAAAACCTGTGAGGCCATGCTGGAGCTACCAGCAGAACAAACGAGCATTCCTTCAGAATCTTGGAGATCACTCTTGGAAGAAGAACTAGAGGCGGAAAGATATAGGCAGGATGATACTTCCAAGGAAGTGATAATGCATCCACTGCTTCCGCTTGAGGATCCGTGGATCTGGACAGATACCTGGGAAGTTTCTTGTTTAGATGAGAGGCCATCAGATCTATTTCTGGAAGTTCCCACATTTGAACAATCTGAAGAAATACCTCTGGGTGAAGAGACCATTCGCCCGGATGCAACGTTTGGCGACTGAGATAATCCGCTTCCCAATTGTCTATACCTGGGATATGAACCGCAGAAACTAGACAGGAGCTGGATTCCGCCCAAACCAGAATTCGAGATACGTCTTTCATAGCTAGAGGACTGTGAGTCCCTCCTTGATGATTGATGTATGCCACAGTTGTGACATTGTCTGTCTGAAAACAAATGAACGATTCTCTCTTTAGAAGAGGCCAAGACTGAAGAGCTCTGAAAATTGCACGGAGTTCCAAAATATTGATCGGTAATCTCACCTCCTGAGATTCCCAAACCCCTTGTGCCATCAAAGACCCCCACACAGCTCCCCAACCTGTAAGACTTGTATCTGTTGAAATTACAGTCCAAGTCGGAAGAACAAAAGAAGCCCCCTGAACTAAACGATGGTGATCTGTCCACCACGTCAGAGAGTGTCGTACAATCGGTTTTAAAGATATTAATTGAGATATCTTTGTGTAATCCCTGCACTATTGGTTCAGCATACAGAGCTGAAGAGGTCGCATGTGAAAACGAGCAAAGGGGATCGCGTCCGATGCAGCAGTCATAAGACCTAGAATTTCCATGCATAAGGCTACCGAAGGGAATGATTGTGACTGAAGGTTTCGACAAGCTGATATCAATTTTAGACGTCTCTTGTCTGTCAAAGACAGAGTCATGGACACTGAATCTATCTGGAAACCCAAAAAGGTTACCCTTGTCTGAGGAATCAATGAACTTTTTAGTAAATTGATCCTCCAACCATGATCTTGAAGAAACAACACAAGTCGATTTGTATGAGATTCTGCTAAATGTGAAGACTGAGCAAGTACCAAGATATCGTCCAAATAAGGAAATACCACAATACCCTGTTCTCTGATTACAGACAGAAGGGCACCGAGAACCTTTGTAAAAATTCTTGGAGCTGTTGCTAGGCCAAACGGCAGAGCCACAAACTGGTCAGAAATAGCACCAGGAACAGGAAAAACTTCTGGAATAACTACAGGAGATTTAAAAACCTTATCTAAACGTTTAGATTTAGTATCAAGAGGACCAGAATCCTCAATTTCTAATGCAATTAGGACTTCTTTAAGTAAAGAACGAATAAATTCCATTTTAAATAAATATGAAGATTTATCAGCATCAACCTCTGAGACAGAATCCTCTGAACCAGAAGAACCATTATCAGAATCAGAATGATGATGTTCATTTAAAAATTCATCTGAACAATGAGAAGTTTTAAAATACTTTTTATGTTTACTAGAAGGAGGAATAACAGACATAGCCTTCTTAATGGATTTAGAAACAAAATCTCTTATGTTATCAGGAACACTCTAGTATTAGATGTTGACGGAACAGCAACAGGTAATGGAACTTTACTAAAGGAAATATTATCTGCATTAGCAAGTTTGTCATGACATTCAATACAAACAACAGCTGGAGGAACAGCTACCAAAAGTTTACAGCAGATACACTTAGCTTTGGTAGCTCCAGCACCAGGCAGCGATTTTCCAGAAGTATCTTCTGACTCAGTTGCAACGTGGGACATCTTGCAATATG
Source organism: Bombina bombina (assembly GCF_027579735.1). Lineage (NCBI taxonomy): Eukaryota > Metazoa > Chordata > Amphibia > Anura > Bombinatoridae > Bombina > Bombina bombina. The sequence continues at coordinate 189,070,417 of NC_069506.1, read as the reverse complement.
TAATAGAAAAAACAACATATAAAGCAAAATTGATCAAATTCCTTAAATGACAGTTTCAGGAATGGGAAAAAATGCCAGTGAACAAGCTTCTAGCAACCAGAAGCAATAAATAATGAGACTTAAATAATGTGGAGACAAAAGTGACGCCCATATTTTTTTAGCGCCAAATAAGATGCCCACATTATTTGGCGCCTAAATGCTTTTGGCGCCAAAAATGACGCCACATCCGGAACGCCGACACTTTTGGCGCAAAAGAACGTCAAAAATGACGCAACTTCCGGCGACACGTATGACGCCGGAAACAGAAAAAAATTTTGCGCCAAAAAAGTCCGCGCCAAGAATGACGCAATAAAATGAAGCATTTTCAGCCCCCGCGAGCCTAACAGCCCACAGGGAAAAAGTCAAATTTTAAGGTAAGAAAAAAATGATTGATTGAAATGCATTATCCCAAATATGAAACTGACTGTCTGAAATAAGGAATGTTGAACATCCTGAGTCAAGGCAAATAAATGTTTGAATACATATATTTAGAACTTTATAAAAAAGTGCCCAACCATAGCTTAGAGTGTCACAGAAAATAAGACTTACTTACCCCAGGACACTCATCTACATGTTGTAGAAAGCCAAACCAGTACTGAAACGAAAATCAGCAGAGGTAATGGTATATATATATAAGAGTATATCGTCGATCTGAAAAGGGAGGTAAGAGATGAATCTCTACGACCGATAACAGAGAACCTATGAAATAGACCCCGTAGAAGGAGATCACTGCATTCAAATAGGCAATACTCTCCTCACATCCCTCTGACATTCACTGCACGCTGAGAGGAAAACCGGGCTCCAACCTGCTGCGGAGCGCATATCAACGTAGAATCTAGCACAAACTTACTTCACCACCTCCATAGGAGGCAAAGTTTGTAAAACTGATTTGTGGGTGTGGTGAGGGGTGTATTTGTAGGCATTTTGAGGTTTGGGAAACTTTGCCCCTCCTGGTAGGAATGTATATCCCATACGTCACTAGCTCATGAACTCTTTACATTAATTACATGAAAGAAAACATCAGTGTAAACAGGAACCTCTAAGTATCTATCCATTTTACACAATTTCTCTGGGACCACTATAGGGTCACAGTCATCTAGAGTTGCTAATACCTCCCTAAGCAATAAGCGGAGATGTTCAAGCTTAAATTTAAAGGCCGTCATATCAGAATTTGTCTGAGGAAGCGTCTTTCCTGAATCAGAAATTTCTCCCTCAGATAACAAACCCCTTGCCCCTTCAGAGCATTGAGAGGGCATATCAGAAACGGCTACTAAAGCATGAGACGGCTCAGCATTTTTCCTTAACCCAGAGCTGCCCCGCTTTCCTTGTAAACCAGGCAGTTTGGATAAAACCTCAGTGAGGGTTGTATTCATAACTGTGGCCATGTCTTGTAAAGTAAATGAATGTGACGCACTAGAGGTACTTGGCGTCACTTGTGCGGGCGTTACTGGTTGTGACACTTGGGGAGAGCTAGATGGCGAACCCTCATTTACTGACTGAGAATCATCTATTGCTCTATTTTTAAGTGCTAATATATGTTCTTTATAATTTATAGACATATCAGTACATTTGGGACACATTCTAAGAGGGGGTTCCACAATGGCTTCCAAACATATTGAACAAGGATTTTCCTTGGTGTCAGACATGTTAAACAGGCTAGTAATGTAACAAGCAAGCTTGGAAAACACTCTAATCAAAGTAAATAACACTTAGAAATAAAACGGTACTGTGCCTTTAAGAGAAAAAAAGCTGCACAAGTTCTGCAAAACAGTGTAAAAAAGCAGTAAACTTAACGAAATTTTTACAGTAGTATCTTACAGCCTTAGTAACTTTGCACAACTATGCAAATAAACAATTAACCCCTTAATGGCAAAACCGGATTGAAAAAACATCAAAACCGGTAAAAAAGACTTTCAGCACCTTGCCACAGCCCTGCTGTGGCGCCTACCTGCCCTTCAGAACGATTTGTGGGGAAAAAACCTCCTTAACAGCCCTTAAACACAGCAGGAACCTCTAGAAAAGCAGTTGGATGACTCTTAAGGAAAAGAAACTGCGCAACTGAGGCGCAAAAATAGGCTGCTCCCACCTCACTCGATGTTTTGAGGCCTATTAAAAAAAAACACCTGAGTGTCTCTTAATTAACCATGTGGGTTAAAAAACCCTAACACAAGCCACAATGACCCCTTCAGTCCCTTCAAAAACTTTATAATTGCATCATTTACTGAACAAACAAAAAACATTTTTCCTAACAGTGTCACCAGTAACAAATGAGCCCTTCAAGCAAGCTGAAATTCTTATCCAAGTATCTGAAAACAGCTTACCCTTTCCCCATGGGGATATTGCCAGCCTTTTCTAGAATAAACACAGTCTGTCTAGAAAAACATAGTCTGAACATACCTTAATGCAGTTTTGCCTGCAAACCTTTCCCCCAACTGAAGTTTTCCTGTACTCTTCATCCCTTGTGAGAACAGCAGTGGATCTTAGTTACAAAGTGCTAAGATCATAATCCTCCTTGCAGAAATCTTCATCTCTTTTCCTGCCAAAGAGTAAATAGTACACACCGGCACCATTTAAAATAAACTTTTGCTAGAGAAATAAAAAACTAACATTTTTGTCACCACACTCGCTCTGCACTTCCTAGTTACTTAGAGTAGGCAAAGAGAATGACTAGGGGGTGGAGCTAAGGGGGAGCTATATAGGCAGCTCTGCTGTGGGTGCTCTCTTTGCCACTTCCTGTAGGGGAGGAGAATATCCCACAAGTAAGGATGAATCCGTGGACTCGATACATCTTACAAGAGAAAACTGAATTAGCTCCTGATGCAATGGGTAATTCTCCATTGTTCATTACTCCATTTAACAGCAATCATCAACTTATTAAGAATGTTTTGAATAAACATTGGAAAATCTTGATGAAGGACCCGATTTTAGGTAGTCTGTTAGGTAATGTACCTAAGATCGTATATAAAAGGGCACCAAACCTTAAAACTATTTTGGCTCCCAGTAAGATTGTGAGGAACAAAAAGAATACCACCTCTTTAATTCCCAAAGTTGGGTGTCAACAGAATACAAATGGGAGTTTCAAATGTAATATGAACAGATGTAAATTATGTGGCTATTTACCACATAGAAAGAGCTTCACCTTGACCATTACAGGTCGTCAATATTCGATTATAGGTCATATATCAATGTTCCTCCAAATATGTGGTTTACCTCCTGACCTGTTTTTGTGGAATACAATATATTGGACGTACCTGTGTAGAAGGTTGAGTATTAGATGGTCTGAACACCAACGCAATATTAAGAAAAATCTACAAAATCATAGTGTTCCAAGACACTGTAATTTGAAACATCCGGGAAGTCCTAATTGTTTTACTATATTACCTATAGAGTTTGTGCCTAAATCCCATCTATATAATCGGTTCTTTAGGTTACGCCAAAGAGAGACATATTGGATCCATCTGCTGAAAAGCATGCATCCCAATGGTCTCAATCTTAACATTGATTTGGCAGCCTTCACGTAATTTTCCTTAAAGTTTCTGACAATGTTCTGGGGTCTAGAATCAGAAGTTGGCCTGAGCTTGTTGTGAGGTTGATACAGTAGTCCTAATAATGATCAAAGGTCTGACTGATATACTTTAATGGATATTTTATCTTATTGTTTACCATAAGTCTACTCGTGTGTCCTATTACTGATATTATGATCTCTAATTTAGAGATATACACATGTATTCAATTAGGTTTATACCTAATAGGGGATTTTTTTTGTGTCTATCTACCAATAGGGTTTATCATGGTAGACTTCTCCTTCATATAGTACCACTAGAATGTAGTATTGATGGGAGACTTCCTGTGGGAGGAGCGCTGAGGAAGGTGAACTCGCGCTGAGCTCCCTTGAATGTGGAGCTAACTTAACACCTGATACCCCGCCATGAAGCCCTATTGCTGGGGAGAAAGATATACCCAGCCTGGGGGAGAGAAGTGTGGAGCAAGGAAGTCACTACACTCTTGAAAAGGCTGATACAACATACCCGCAAGGATGGTGCCCTAACATTACAGAAAAGACTAACCCTACGTGGGGCACAGAGGCAAGCCGGATTCAATACAGCCTGTGGAGAGAGCCTGGTCTTACCTGAAGTTGAAAGGGGGGGTTTAGAGGAGCGAGCGAAGGGACCGGCTCAGGAGAGTGCCGTGGTTGCTACCTTACAGCGCAAACTGACAGCGGTATGGACACCCCCCCATATCGGAAAGACGGCTGGGTAATACGATGTCATAGCAGCTAGACCGCGACGGCGTGAGGAGCTGCTGTGTGAGGGCTGAGGAGAGAGCTGTGCCGCTCGGAGGCAAACAAGGTGTACAGGAGGTTAAAAAGCGGAGGTCCCCCTGGTGGGGCAAACAACGGATAAAGACCTCAAGTAACCTGCCGCGAAGAAATGGGGGGGTAAGTAAGCAAATATACTCTCATGTGACTCTGATAAAGCTGTAACGGCAGGATTTTTTGCTTTTCAATCTTGGGGAGTTAAGTGCGGTGAATTTGAACAGGAATAAGGCCCGTAATGTTAAAACAATCAGGGCTAGACTGGCTACACTGACTCTGGTAAACATACATAAACGCACAACGGTAGCCCCAGGGACATTGAAAGTAGCGGCTGTGCCTAACCCCTACAATCATACAAGATATTTTTCCTTTTTTTTTTCTCTCTTGAGAGCACAGTGGACAGAACATCAAAAGATATGTGTATATAGTCCACTGGAGTAGGACCAGTATAGTAAAAGGTTTTAATATCGATGTATATGATATTTGAGAGTTATGCTGGACTGTCTGCTGTTTGATGAAGTGTTATAGACAGGAACAATTGGGGAACAAGCCACAGACTGTATGGTGCTTTTTGAGTTAACCCCTTCAAGCAACACAAGGGAATTGTTATAGAACAGAAACTGCTTTGTAGGAGGTGGTGGAATTTAAATCAGCTTTTTCTGGATAAAAATTGAAAACACTCTGGGATTATGAGATTCAGATTTGGTATCTGTCTTTTGGAGCAGTGTAAAAGAACTATTGGAACAGGACTATAACGTTTCAGTGCTAAATATTTTGAGTGGGTGCTGGACACAGTTTAAGGCTGAAACACTTTTCATATTTGGGTGCTGTAAAAAAATTTTTTTTTTTTTTTTTTTCTTCTGTTCTGGAAAATATGCTGGAATAGATATATAAGGCCCTTCCCCTGGGTTATTTAAGTCACCAGTAGATAGTCTTTACAATATTGTGTGCACATCAGTGGGATGGGTATGTTTAACCTATGCTAAAAATATTATAGTAGACTATATTATTACCATTCCTGTTTATAAAGGTATCTGAGTGTTGCAAAAGGAGTGAGCAAGTGAAAGTTGCAATTGTTACACACGTAATTAAATTACAGGTGTCTTGCAGGACTAATTCTACAAATGCAAAGCACAGACACCTTGCACTAAGTCATTAGAAGGATATCATAATAGGCCAACATAGAGAATGGTTTCCTTTTTTCTTTGTTTTTTTCTCCTTTTTTTCTGGTTTATTATTGTAGACTACTGAAGCAGAGTCAATTTGGGAGTGAACGCCGTTGTAGCAGTGTCTAGTTAAAACAAGTAACCAAGTTACAGATTCTAACATATTTATTTCAAGAGACTGAGGCTATAAATCAGTATAGAGTATCAGAATAGGCTAAGAGAAAGTGGTTTAGAGAAATAAGCACATCATGCAGTAAAAGTGCAGCGTGACTGCACTCTATAAAAACATAATTTATACTTACCTGATAAATTTATTTCTCTTGTAGTGTATCCAGTCCACGGATCATCCATTACTTGTGGGATATTCTCCTTCCCAACAGGAAGTTGCAAGAGGATCACCCACAGCAGAGCTGCTATATAACTCCTCCCCTCACTGCCATATCCAGTCATTCAACCGAAACAAGACGAGAAAGGAGAAACCATAGGGTGCAGTGGTGACTGTAGTTTAATTAAAATTTAGACCTGCCTTAAAAGGACAGGGCGGGCCGTGGACTGGATACATTACAAGAGAAATAAATTTATCAGGTAAGCATAAATTATGTTTTCTCTTGTTAAGTGTATCCAGTCCACGGATCATCCATTACTTGTGGGATACCAATACCAAAGCTAAAGTACACGGATGATGGGAGGGACAAGGCAGGAACTTAAACGGAAGGAACCACTGCCTGTAGAACCTTTCTCCCAAAAACAGCCTCTGAAGAAGCAAAAGTATCAAATTTGTAAAATTTTGAAAAGGTATGAAGCGAAGACCAAGTCGCAGCCTTGCAAATCTGTTCAACAGAAGCCTCATTTTTAAAGGCCCAGGTGGAAACCACAGCTCTAGTAGAATGAGCTGTAATCCTTTCAGGGGGCTGCTGTCCAGCAGTCTCATAGGCTAAACGGATTATACTCCGAAGCCAAAAAGAAAGAGAGGTTGCCGAGGCCCTTTGACCTCTCCTCTGTCCAGAGTAAACAACAAACAGGTTAGATGTTTGACGAAAATCTTTAGTAGCTTTTAAGTAAAACTTCAAGGCACGGACTACGTCTAGATTATGCAAAAGACGTTCCTTCTTTGAAGAAGGATTAGGACACAATGATGGAACAACAATCTCTTGATTGATATTCTTGTTAGAAACCACCTTGGGTAAAAACCCAGGTTTTGTACGCAGAACTACTTTATCTGAATGAAAAATCAGATAAGGAGAATCACAATGTAAGGAAAATAACTCAGAGACTCTTCGAGCCGAGGAAATAGCCATCAGAAATAGAACTTTCCATGATAAAAGTTTGATATCAATAGAATGAAGGGGTTCAAACGGAACCCCTTGAACTTTAAGAACCAAGTTTAAGCTCCATAGAGGAGCAACAGGTTTAAACACAGGCTTAATTCTAACTAAAGCCTGAACGTCTGAAACTTCTGCCAGACGCTTGTGTAAAAGAATAGACAGAGCAGAAATCTGTCCCTTTAAAGAACTAGCTGATAATCCTTTGTCCAAACCCTCTTGGAGGAAGGACAATATCCTAGGAATCCTAACCCTACTCCATGAGTAATTCTTGGATTCACACCAATGAAGATATTTTCGCCATATCTTGTGGTAGATTTTCCTGGTAACAGGCTTTCGTGCCTGTATTAAGGTATCAATGACTGACTCAGAGAAGCCACGCTTTGATAGGATCAAGCGTTCAATCTCCATGCAGTCAGTCTCAGAGAAATTAGATTCGGATGATTGAAAGGACCTTGAATTAGAAGGTCTTGTCTCAGAGGCAGAGTCCATGGTGGAAAGGATGACATGTCCACCAGATCTGCATACCAGGTCCTGCGGGGCCAAGCAGGCGCTATCAGAATCACCGATGCTCTCTCCTGTCTGATTTTGGCAATCAGTCGGGGGAGCAGAGGAAATGGTGGAAACACATAAGCCAGGTTGAAGAACCAAGGAGCTGCTAGAGCATCTATCAGCGTTGCTTCTGGGTCCCTGGACCTGGATCCGTAACAAGGAAGCTTGGCGTTCTGGCGAGACGCCATGAGATCCAGTTCTGGTTTGCCCCAACGATGGATCAATTGAGCAAATACCTCCGGATGGAGCTCCCACTCCCCCGGATGAGAAGTCTGACGACTTAGAAAATCCGCCTCCCAGTTCTCTACGCCCGGGATATGGATCGCTGATAGGTGGCAATAGTGAGTCTCTGCCCAGCAAATTATCTTGGAGACTTCTGACATCGCTAAGGAACTCCTGGTTCCCCTTAGATGGTTGATGTAAGCCACAGTTGTGATGTTGTCCGACTGAAATCTGATGAACCTCAGTGTTGCTAACTGAGGCCAAGCTAGAAGAGCATTGAATATCACTCTTAACTCCAGAATATTTATTGAGAGGAGTTTCTCCTCCTGAGTCCATGCACCCTGAGCCTTCAGGGAGTTCCAGACTGCACCCCAACCTAGAAGACTGGCATCTGTTGTTACAATTGTCCAATCTGGCCTGTGAAAGGTCATACCTTTGGACAGATGGACCCGAGATAGCCACCAGAGAAGAGATTCTCTGGTCTCTTGATCCAGATTTAGCAGAGGGGACAAATCTGTGTAATCCCCATTCCACTGCTGAGCATGCATAATTGCAGCGGTCTGAGATGCAGGTGCGCAAATGGCACTATGTCCATCGCCGCTACCATTAAGCCGATTACTTCCATGCACTGAGCCACTGCAGGGTGCGGAATGGAATGAAGAACACAGCAAGCATTTAGAAGTTTTAATAACCTGGACTCCGTCAGGTAAATTTTCATTTCTACAGAATCTATAAGAGTCCCTAGGAAGGAAACCCTTGTGAGAGGAGATAGAGAACTCTTTTCTTCGTTCACTTTCCACCCATGCGACCTCAGAAATGCCAGAACTATCTCTGTATGAGACTTGGCAATTTGAAAGCTTGACGCCCATATCAGGATGTCGTCTAGATAAGGAGCCACTGCTATGCCTCGCGGTCTTAGAACCGCCAGAAGAGAACCCAGAACCTTTGTAAAAATTCTCGGGGCTGTAGCCAACCCGAAGGGAAGAGCTACAAATTGGTAATGCCTGTCTAGAAAGGCAAACCTTAGAAACCGATGATGATTCTTGTGAATCGGAATGTGAAGGTAGGCATCCTTTAAGTCCACTGTGGTCATGTACTGACCCTCTTGGATCATGGGTAAGATGGTCCGAATAGTTTCCATCTTGAAAGATGGAACTCTGTTAGGGGTAATATGAACCTGATGGCAGCCATCTTGTTCTTCGCAGCCATCTTGTTCCTCGCAGCCATTTTGTAATGAATAGACTTTATTATACTGGGGTATTATGCAGTGAGAATTATATGCATGTTATGATAATTTCCTTAGCTGTTCGGCCTTGCCAATGTACCCTGGCCCGACGCCCAGAAATAAGATAGAATAAGATAATGTAAACAAGATGGTTCAAAAACCTTGTTGTCTCCGCAGATGGTAGTTTGTTATGACTCTGTAAGTATTGTTATGAGAAACTTATGTTCCAGTTTTTCCTTGTACTTTGCTCTGTATAACTGTGTAAGATGATGCGGTCCTAACGTGTCATCCCCTTAACCCTGTATGTTACTATAAGAAAGGCTTGCACTGTGAAATAAACAGAATTGGCTTTCGATCATAATGCTGCGTGGTCTGAGTCATTCTAAGGGGCCCTTATCAGGTAATCTACATATGCCTCAGGTGGTACACTAGGCCCCAGGCTTTGGCCTGCACTGACACTTACCCCCTGGGGGGGGGGGGACACCTAACAGTTTTGGCGTCAGGACAGTGGGATTCGCAGGGAGCAACTATGAGTGCTTCTACCATGCTTTCTTTCTGTGAATTTGAACCTAAATTTAGTCTGGTAATAGGTGTTGATAATATATGATAAAGGGTTAAAGGGGTTCCTGTGGTTGAAGCACAGGTTTGCGGAGGTTATAGTCCTGCCGGCAGTTGTGATACCCCTCCAGACAGGTAATCAGTCCTGTGCTGGGATACAACAGGTATTGTGAGTCCTGTCTGTGATAAGCGCGCAAGTAATATATGCCAGTCGACGGGAGGATTTTTTAAGATAAGGTCCCCCGGGCAACTTGGCAGTGAGTGAGTCTCACGTGTGTTGAAGTTTCCCATATTCATTCCCATAATAGAGTTTTGTTACCCACCTGAAGCTCATGTTGATATCTGATGCTTGCTTTTGCTGCTATATAAAATGATGCTGTGCGTAGAAAATATTAAGTGGCTGTGCATGTTATTATTGTGGCTATTATTGTATTGAGAAATGGGAACTGCTTATTGATAAGAATGCACAGAGAAAATTACATGTATAAGGTAAAAGAAAAAGAGAGTTAATAGTTTCTGCAAAAGACAGAAATATATTTTTAAAACACTGTCAATGAGTACTGCTGTGTGATAGAAAAATCTCTGTGTTAAAAGAATGTAGCAGGCAAAGAAGGGGGGCCACCACTGAGCGCGCACATAGATCAGAAGAAAAAAAAAAAAAAAAGAGGAAAGAAACGGTTACAGCAGCTCCGTTTGTAAGACTTTTTGCTTGCTTGCAGTAACAAAAATGAAATTGTGTATATTGAGATGCATAATGTGTGATGGTCTGTAGGTTCTCACTGTGGTATGAGTGTAACAGATTTACTTTAAACCAAAAACAGAATGTATTATTTGAAAATGATTGTCTCAAGCCGTGCAAAAAATGGCCATTTTGCGGGGTTTCGGAAAAAAATACATTTTGGACGTGGTGAAAAGTTAATCTAGTGTTTATATATATATATATATATATATATATATATATATATATATATATATATATATATATATATATATGTATGTCGTACGCTATGAAATAGATGCTTTTCTGAGAAAGGAAAAAAGGGAGTGAATCTTTGGTATGCGAGATGAAATGAACTTGTGTGTCTGTATCGTAATAATGTTTCCTTCTGTTTCTCTGCTGGGAAATCAGACGTTTTTAGAAGATATTTGGCAATGTTATTTTATATACCTGTATTTTAAAGTCACCAGCATGTTTTAAGTATGTGGTATTCATATGCAGTTTTAGTTTTAAGTGATAATTGTTTTGCGGCATGTAAAGATATGATATTGTTTTTGCAAGTGAAGTAACGGCTTTGAAAGTGGCTTTGAAAGTGTGATGGTGTGTGTGATTTTTTTGTCACGCTCTGGTAAATATGAAACTGTTTCTGGTATGATTAATGGGTTAACGTATGTTGTATTTGTAAGGTCTGTGCACAGAGTTGGTGCACCCAATGACATATAGTTATAAGCTATAATTGAAAGTTTATTTAAAAGTGCGTCCGTTTTTGTTGCAAGTTAATTAATCTGCAGGGCATGCTACAGTACAGAGGTGAAATTTGTGTGGTAAATCATACAAGCAGCCTAAATTATGGTTAGGATATACATATGTAATTTACGTGATGAATGGTTAGTCCTTAAAGGGACAGTCCACTGTGACAAGGTGTTGCTATTAATGTATTGTCAATTTTATGCTTTCAAAACACAGTTGATTGCAATGGGTTGAATTTTAGATAATAAGAATATCTCATTATCTTATATTTGTCTGTAAAATCAGAGCTCAGTGCGTAGACGGAGCAATAGAAAATTGTAATTTTCTTATTTAAAGGACCAGTGCAATAACACTGTATTAGTAGTTTGCTAAATATATTTTAAGAGACCTTTCTTTGTATATATTTATTTTAAATCTGCTGTTCAGATAGAAGATATTTCTTTTTGCAGCATAACTTAATTCTCTCTGTAATGCAAACTGAAATGATAAGTTGTCTACAATTTTAGTGTAGGGATCCGTGAGACTAGCGGACAGAAAAAAAAAAAACGAGGAAAAACAGGAGAGAAAATATTTAAAGGGATACAGTCAAACTGATATAACATCTGAGAATTTAAGGGAATATTTACATAAAAGACAATGAGGTTTACTGTAAGCCTAACACTAGTATATTTCACTGTGTTAGCAGTTTCAATTAAAGATTATTTTTGCGTTTGGGTAAAATGTCCCTTTAATTAGCCTGCATCCCGCTGTGAGTGTGTTCTTATGCTGCTTATGCTTGTTTAGGCTATTTAATGAACGTCAGTATGCATTTTTTATTATAAGGATCATTGGGAATAATTTTAAGGGGAAATTGTATTAGTATTCTTTTGTAGAAAGCTTATTTTTGTGTTATATACGGTTGTAATATTTGGCTGGACAACTGCAGAATGGTGAATATCAATTTATACACAATACTAAATCCAATAATTTTGTTGTGGTTAAACTAATTAGCATTTATCAAGTTTTAGTGTGAATTTTATATTTTTAAGCAGTAAACAGTGTTTCTCCTTTAAGTAAAAATGAAACTTTGAGCTTGCCTTACTATCTTTGAGAGGAATGATAACACTGTGCATGTTTTGCTTTTCTTTAAAAAAAAAGTTTCTCTGTTTGGCTTTGTCGAGAAAGATTTGTCCTTTACATTTAAAGCGGCAGTACTGGTGTTATATGTTATAAAAAATGATAACTATAAATTGCTCACTACAAAGGAACCAGTATTTATATTATAGTCTGTCACAGAATATAGCTTAAAAATGATAATTTTATTTCTGTGGCTGTCAAACTGTATATCACAGATATAACTCTTTGTTATCTAAAATAACCCCCACTGCGTTCAATGAATAAATGAAATATTATTTAATGAAGTGATTTCAGTGACACTTTAAAATATATATAGTTATTTGGTTATTAACTAGTCTACCACTATTATTGCAATGACTTTGATTGCTGCTTAACAGCTAAGCCGTGGTCTATAAGGTGTCTACAAATAAACACCCCTAATTAAGGCAATAGGGGTCAGCAAACAAATGATGCACATTTTATCTGATTCTACTGCATTTATATAACTTGCTAATTTATCTGATCACAGTTTTAGTTTTATTTATATGGCTTACGTGTATTTTGTCTCTTGGGGTTGTAATGAGATTTATACAGCCTGTGATAAGAGGCAGTCCTCAAAGGTTTAAAAAATTAGCATATGAGCCTACCTATGTTTGGTTTAATCTAGGAAGGTTGGTGAAAATTAAAAGTCCTATCTGAATAATGAATTTTCATTTATCCTAGAATGTCCCTTTAACAGTGGCTACTGTGGTTATCTGATCTTTCCCAAATAAGCGCAATTTTATTTGTGCAATCTGCAGCTTAAGTTTTTTTGGCATCTGCTGTGATTGTACATAGTGGATGTTTTTAATTGTTTGTAGTGTTCTGAGAGTGTTGCATTCCAGTGAATGTCAGAATATGTGTTGCATTCTAAGTTAATTGTGGTTGTTTGAAATTTGTGTCTGCAGCTAATGTTTTGTTTTGTGTAAGACAAGAACGATTGGTTTTCATTGTTTGTTATGTTTTTCTCTTTTGTGACTACGTGTGGAAGCGTGCTGTATGGACAGCATATTGAAGCGTGAAGTGTATGTCATTTTGCTTGCTATTGAGCAGTGTCTCTGCATTGGTGGAGTGCATGATTTGTCGTTTAGTTTCTTGTTATCTTGTATTTGCGTGTCACATGAGATGTTTCACGCAAACATGGGGGAAGTATTGATGAGTATTGATGAATATCGTTATGTAATGGGGGTGATTGTTTTTAGGAGGTGAACCTAAAACGTTTTGAATCTCCTCGTACAATGTTATTGTGTTAATTTCAGATGCCTAAAATGTTTTATTTTTCTATGTGGTTCTTAACACTATATTTGTATTTGCAGGATGAGAGTATGCGGTCTTCAGAGATTGAAACACACTAACTGAATTATTTTTGAGTTTCCATATTTAGGTAAAATCTGTACAGGCAAAATTCCATAAGTGCACTCTTCAAAAGATTAAAGATTGAAAGCAAGTAAACCTTTAAAGAAAGAAAAGATAAAGATGAAAGACCTTTTGTCAAGCTTGTTTTAACCACCATACTGCAGTAAAAGTTGCTGAACTATCTTTGGATCCATTCTTTGCTTTGCATGCTGGTACCAGCCCCAGAACTAGACTCTGGGTAATCTATGACTTTCCTCTGATGTGTGTCTTCAGGACATAAAGACTATCCTTCTCTGGACTGTGCCTTACCGCTCGATATGGAGGTCCTGTTATGCTGTTACAGGGTCAACCAATTAAATTAGGGGAGTATTGTTTTAACTCAATTCCTTATATTGCTTGTTTTGTATTCTCTTGTATTTGTTTTATTTTTATTGATCATATTGGGTATAAGACATCATATGCTTCATTGGTATTAGTGCACATTGTAGTTTATGTGCTTAACAAAGTAACCCTTTAGATAAATGTAACTGTGAACTTTGCAGTATTGTACCCTATTGAATGGCCCACTGAGTATAAGAAAATATGTTTAAGGAAAATGCTGCAACATAGCATAATATTTTAGACCCTTCACCCTTTAGAACATAAGGAGGACACGTCTAAGCTAGAAGTTTATAGTAAATATACAGAGAAATGTTTGTTCAGGGAATAGCATAATTATAGTTTATGAAAGCAAATGTATTTTTCCCTTTTGTTAATTAGTATGGTATCTACAAAGTGAATTTGGTCATTCCTGATGTTTGTCAAAGAGAGTAATTCTTACCATAAAGATGTGTTTACCTTTAAAAGAGCTTGTAGTTTTAAATGATGTTCTGTTTGTATGCTTTCCTCATACAGGAGTGTGAGAGAATTTAGGTTGCATAAAATAATTAGTAACCTAGTAGTGCTTATATCAGATGAGATTGTTGAATATTAGGATCATGGTTGGAGAATTATAAACATTATAGATAGCAGCCATCCAGAATAAAGCAACATGAGGTTCTTTTATTTTTAGAAGTTCAAAGTGACAGTGTAAAGAAATTCATTTATTTTTATTGACTGTTTTCTTTTTTCCATTCTTACTACAGGGCAGGCCTTAGCATAAGTTTTAGCATAACCAGTCAGGCCCTTGATGAAGTCTGACAGGTTTTCACTTGCTTAGTATTCATTAAGTAACATTTAAAAGTGTATAGAGAAGTTGTAAATTATTCTCTGAGAAATATCAATGTATTTAGTTTGTATTATATATCAACAATGTTTTGTTTGATTTTAAATGACATAGGATGAAAGTGACATTTTATTTGGACATAATTGTGATTGTATTCTGGTGTGTACTCATCCTGTACTGTTTCTGTTTGCTTCCTAGACTCCCTGTGACTCGAGTGTCTGCTTGCCATGGGTATCCACTGGTTGCCTTGTCTACCCCATGAACAAACCATCAGATTTCCAGTATCTCCCTGCGGAAGAACTGTGGATAAGCACCCCTACTGCAAATGAACTGTTGGAGAACTGTATTATAGCAAAGTGTCAAGGTGCAGCGCTCTCAAATGGACAAAGACTGTTCTTAAAGTGATCAGAGGCCACCTAGAGACAGTTGTGCTGTTGCTATGTCATGCTTTACTGTGGAAAAGGAACTGTTGGACATATTGGGGGGTGCTAGCAATGCAGGTAAAGAGATAGACGATGCAGCGTTGTTTGGGGGTAGATGGGGGGCTGTTTGGGTCTCTGTGCCGGTAGACCGGTAGTTATGGGAAGGCTGGAGGATAGATGGAAGGTATTGGAGGGACTGTACCTATATGCAGTGACAATTATCCTATAAAAGTATATCACGACAGAGGAATATTTTTCTCTTTAGTATTCTCACAGAGTTCTGTTACCATAATATAAGGCTTTACTAATTTTCTATGCCTGTCTATTTTTTATGTTATTCTGTTAGAATAAAAAGATGGTATGTTAGGGGTAATATGAACCTGATGGCAGCCATCTTGTTCTTCGCAGCCATCTTGTTCCTCGCAGCCATTTTGTAATGAATAGACTTTATTATACTGGGGTATTATGCAGTGAGAATTATATGCATGTTATGATAATTTCCTTAGCTGTTCGGCCTTGCCAATGTACCCTGGCCCGACGCCCAGAAATAAGATAGAATAAGATAATGTAAACAAGATGGTTCAAAAACCTTGTTGTCTCCGCAGATGGTAGTTTGTTATGACTCTGTAAGTATTGTTATGAGAAACTCATGTTCCAGTTTTTCCTTGTACTTTGCTCTGTATAACTGTGTAAGATGACGCGGTCCTAACGTGTCATCCCCTTAACCCTGTATGTTACTATAAGAAAGGCTTGCACTGTGAAATAAACAGAATTGGCTTTCGATCATAATGCTGCGTGGTCTGAGTCATTCTAAGGGGCCCTTATCAGGTAATCTACATATGCCTCAGGTGGTACACTAGGCCCCAGGCTTTGGCCTGCACTGACACTTACCCCCTGAAGGGGACACCTAACAAACTCTGAGGAATTTGTTTAAGATCTTTAGATCCAAAATTGGTCTGAAGGTTCCCTCTTTTTTGGGAACCACAAACAGATTTGAATAAAAACCCTGTCCTTGTTCCGTCTGCGTAACTGGATGGATCACTCCCATTACTAAAAGGTCTTGCACGCAGCGTAGGAATGCCTCTTTCTTTATCTGGTTTGCAGATAATCTTGAAAGGTGAAATCTCCCTTGTGGAGGAGAAGCTTTGAAGTCCAGAACATATCCCTGAGATATGATCTCCAACGCCCAGGTATCCTGAACATCTCTTGCCCACGCCTGGGCGAAGAGAGAAAGTCTGCCCCCTACTAGATCCGTCGCCGGATAGGGGGCCGTTCCTTCATGCTGTCTTGGAGGCAGCAGCAGGCTTTCTGGCCTGCTTGCCCTTGTTCCAGGACTGGTTAGGTTTCCAGGCCTGCTTGGATTGAGCAAAAGTTCCTTCTTGTTTTGAAGCAGAGGAAGTTGATGCTACACCTGCCTTGAAATTTCGAAAGGCACGAAAATTAGACTGCTTGGCCCTTGATTTGGCCCTGTCCTGAGGAAGGTTATGACCCTTACCTCCAGTAATGTCAGCAATAATTTCTTTCAAACCAGGCCCGAATAAGGTCTGCCCCTTGAAAGGAATATTGAGTAATTTAGACTTTGAAGTCACGTCAGCTGACCAGGATTTAAGCCATAGCGCCCTACGCGCCTGGATGGCGAATCCAGAATTCTTATCTGTTAGTTTAGTCAAATGAACAATGGCATCAGAAACAAAAGAGTTAGCTAGCTTAAGTGTTCTAAGCTTGTCAATGATTTCAATCAATGGAGCTGTATGGATGGCCTCTTCCAGGGCCTCAAACCAGAACGCTGCAGCAGCAGTGACAGGCGCAATGCATGCAAGGGGCTGTAAAATAAAACCTTGTTAAATAAACATTTTCTTAAGGTAACCCTCTAATTTTTTATCCATTGGATCTGAAAAAGCACAACTGTCCTCCACCGGGATAGTGGTACGCTTTGCTAAAATAGAAACTGCTCCCTCCACCTTAGGGACCGTCTGCCATAAGTCCCGTGTAGTGGCGTCTATTGGAAACATTTTTCTAAATATAGGAGGGGGGGGGAACGGCACACCGGGTCAATCCCACTCCTTACTAATAATTTCTGTAAACCTTTTAGGTATTGGAAAAACATCAGTACACACCGGCACTGCATAGTATTTATCCAGTCTACACAATTTCTCTGGCACTGCAATTGTGTCACAGTCATTCAGAGCAGCCAACACCTCCCCAAGCAATACACAGAGGTTCTCAAGCTTAAATTTAAAATTAGAAATATCTGAATCAGGTTTCCCCGAGTCAGAGATGTCACCCACAGACTGAAGCTCTCCGTCCTCAGGTTCTGCATATTGTGACACAGTATCAGACATGGCTCTTAAAGCATCTACGCGCTCTGTATCTCGTCTAACCCCAGAGCTATCGCGCTTGCCTCTAAATTCAGGCAATCTGGCTAATACCGCTGACAGGGTATTAACCATGATCACAGCCATGTCCTGCAAAGTAATCGCTATGGGCGTCCCTGATGTACTTGGCGCCATATTAGCGTGAGTCCCTTGAGCGGGAGGCAAAGGGTCCGACACGTGGGGAGAGTTAGTCTGCATAACTTCCCCCTCGACAGAACCCTCTGGTGACAATTATTTTATAGATAAAGACTGATCTTTACTGTTTAAGGTGAAATCAATACATTTAGTACACATTCTCCTATGGGGCTCCACCATGGCTTTTAAATATAATGAACAAGTAGTTTCCTCTGTGTCAGACATGTTTGTACAGACTAGCAAGCTTGGAAAACACTTTAAACCAAGTTAACAAGCAATATAAAAAACGTTACTGCGCCTTTAAGAAAAACAAATTTTGTCAAAATTTGAAATAACAGTGAAAAAAAGGCAATTACACTAACGAAATTTTTACAGTGTATGTAACAAGTTATCAGAGCATTGCACCCACTTGCAAATGGATGATTAACCCCTTAATACAAAAAACAGAATAAAAAATGAAAAAAAAGTTTTTAAAACCAGTCACAACAAATGCCACAGCTCTACTGTGGCTGTTACCTTCCTCAAACACGACTTTTGAAGCCTTTTGAGCCCTTCAGAGATGTCCTGTATCATGCAGAGGGAAGCTGAGCGTCTCTGTCTAATTTTAGCTGCGAAAAACCCCGCTAAAATAGGCCCCTCCCACTCATATTACAACAGTGGAAAGCCTCAGGAAACTGTTTCTAGGCAAAAATCAAGCCAGCCATGTGGAAAAAAACTAGGCCCCAATAAGTTTTATCACCAAGCATATATAAAAACGATTAAACATGCCAGCAAACGTTTTATATTGCACTTTTATAAGAGTATGTATCTCTGGTAATAAGCCTGATACCAGTCGCTATTAAATCACTGTATTTAGGCTTAACTTACTTTAATCCGGTATCAGCAGCATTTTCTAGCAAATTCCATCCCTAGAAAAATGTTAACTGCACATACCTTATTGCAGGATAACCTGCACGCCATTCCCCCTCTGAAGTTACCTCACTTCTCAGAATATGTGAGAACGGCAGTGGATCTTAGTTACTTCTGCTAAGATCATAGAAAATGCAGGCAGATTCTTCTTCTGCTGCCTGAGATAAAATAGTACACTCCGGTACCATTTAAAAATAATAAACTTTTGATTGAAGAAAAAAAACTAACTATAATACACCACTCTCCTCTTACTACCTCCATCTTTGTTGAGAGTTGCAAGAGAATGACTGGATATGGCAGTGAGGGGAGGAGCTATATAGCAGCTCTGCTGTGGGTGATCCTCTTGCAACTTCCTGTTGGGAAGGAGAATATCCCACAAGTAATGGATGATCCGTGGACTGGATACACTTAACAAGAGAAAAGGGTCAGGGCAACAATAGGTTGTAGGGGAGAAGGGCCCGTAGAGGGCAACGGGTACGCACAAATGGAAAAATACGTTACAAGTGTGAAAAATAAATCACCAGCAATGCCATTAAAAAGGGACAAAAGACAGAAAGCACAAAGTGAAATTAACATAGAATCTAATATACAGAGCCCGGATAGAAATCCAGAAACACAGCTTACAACAAACCAATTGGCTGACCTTATTTTACCACAATTCGAAATTGTTAAAAAAGAGATCGCAGACCTATCCTACGAAATCAGGCAATTTGCAATCAGGCTAACAGAGGTAGAAAACAGGGTGTCAGATGTAGAAGATAAAGCAAACATACAGGAGTTAACGTTGGTCAGGCATACAGATAAAATTAATGCATTACAATTATAGATAGAAGACTTGGAAGACAGGTCGCGACGGAATAACATCCGCATAGTAGGCCTGCCTGAAACAAAAGGGTATGAAGATTTACTGACCTTTGGTTCTGTCACATTACCCAACCTATTAAGGATGCAACCCGCAAATGGGGCTCTGCAGGTGGAAAGAGCACACAGGATTGGCCCTTTAAGACAACCTAGAGAGAGTAACACTAGGCCAAGGGTGCTCGTGATAAAATACCTGAATTTTCAGGACAAGGCCAACATAATGTAGCGGGAGACATGAACACAACACTACATTCAGACAGTGACAGACTTAAGGCAGGACACAGGCAGGCATATCATCGGGAAGCAAGATTTTTTCGGAATTTCTTAAAATCAATCAAAGTTAATGACATTTGGCGTTTGCAGCACCCAGATGAACGGTCCTATACGTGTGAATCTAAGACACATCGATGTTTCTCAAGACTAGACATGTTTTTAATAGATGAACAGCTCTTAAAATACGAGATTGAGACACATATAGAAGAGATAATATTATCAGACCATGCAATAATCAGCTTTAAGATTTTACCACCTGACAGGCCAAGTTTTAATGTGAATACATTTAGATTCCCTGGCTTTATGTTTAATAATCCAAAATTTATCAATTGGGTTTCGAATAAATGGAAAGAATATATTGTACTTAACATGGATTATACAGATAAACCGGAGATTTTGTGGGAGGCAGTTAAAGCGGTCATGCGCGGTGAGATAAAGGTATACATGGTCAATTTAAATCGGAGTAACAAGGCTAGAGAGATTCAGCTGGCTAACCAGGTTAGAAATGCATATGAGAGGTATCTGAACAACCCCAATGTCGGTCGGTGGGAAAAATATTCACGAGCCAAAGCAGAAAGGGAACAATTTATGAAAGAAAAATGGGCGAATGAAGAGGCGAAGTGCAGGGCAAGATTTCAAGGACTCCAGGGAGTATCGGCAAAACATTTAGCCAAGATAAAGTTTTGCAAGAAACGAAATATAATCTCTGTAATCAAAGAAGGCGAGAGTATATACACCATTCCTACAGAAATTAAAGAGGTATTTTTCCAGTATTATCAAAAGTTATATTCTAAGGAGGGTATAAATAGGGAATGTAAGGAACAATTTTGTGATCAGATAAAAACTCCTAAAGTTACCCCAGAAGCGTTACAGCAGGTTAATGCACCAATCTTGGAAGGGGAGGTGTTGAGAGCCATTCAAAAAGCCAAAACAGGAAAAGCCCCAGGACCAGACGGACTCTCTGCTGAATTTTATAAAATGATTTCAGAAATAATAGTAGGGACTCTCACTAAGCTATACGACGAGTATTATATTAAGAAAGACATTAAGTCCCCATATTTTTCGAATGCAATTATCTCATTAATTTTAAAAAAAGGGAAAGACGCTTCAAATTTGTCTTCATACCGTCCTATCTCACTACTAAATCAAGATTACAAGATATTAATGTCTATAATAGCTGATAGATTAAAAAAAGTAATACCAGATTTGATCCATCCAGATCAGGTCAAATTTATACCAGGAAGGAATTCTGCACGTAATATGAGAAGGGTGTTGACAATGGTGGATCATTTTTTTCGGGTCGAGCAGGACGCCACAGGGAAGAGAAAGAATCGGATGGATCAGTAACAATAGACGCCGAAAAGGCATTCGACTCAATAGTATGGGATCATCTCTTTGTATCTCTTGAGAAGTTTGGCCTCTCTGGCGCCCTGCTCGACCTGATTAAACTGATCTATAAGAAACCCAAGTCACAGCTGTTAATTAATGGGGAATTATCGAAACCGATAGTACTCGAAAGAGGTACGCGTCAAGGGTGTCCTCTCTCTCCTTTGTTGTTTGATATTGCGCTAGAACCCCTTGCAATATATATCAGAGACGAACTACCACCAGTAAAGATAGGTGCGGAAAAAATGACGATCTCTCTATATGCAGATGATATTTTATTTTTTTTACATGACACAGCTACCTGCATCCCACAACTTCTGTTGATGATTAAGAAATTTAGCTCATTTACAGGTTATAAAATAAACCCTGCAAAGTCTGAAATACTACAGTTAAATAAAACTGAGGCGAGTCAGAATACAATTTTCAAAGAAGTCCAATATATTAATTATTTTGGGATTAAAATTGGGAGGAATCCGGGTGAGTGGTATCGGTTGAACAATAAAGATTTATTTGACAACATCCAATTGGACATAGGAAAGTGGAATATGTATTTGTCACTATCAGCTCGGATTATACTGATAAAAACAATTTTCTTCCCCAAAGTATTATTTCGTCTTCAAAATCTACCCTTAGTGATTAGAAAGAAAGATATAGACAGATATAATAAAGCATGTTCCCTATTTATCTGGGGTAAGCGGAAGGCCCGTATCTCAGCAGAAAAGTTAAGCTATATAAAACAATATGGCGGATTCGCCCTCCCTAACATCAGGTATTATAATTATGTCACCTTGATTAAATTCGGAATAGATTGGCTGACTGAGAAAGAATGTGTCACTTACTATAAATTGGAAACTGAGATGGTGAAACCCTTTAATTTGCAAGCAATACTGCATTGCCCACACAAGAGCTTACCAAGTAATGTGGCAAAATTAGTAACATTCACTAGTATAGTGTGAGCATGGCAAAAATATTGTCATATAACGGGACAAGAATATCAGGTGTCAGCACTGCTTCAGATTGTGGGGTGTGTAGATTTCTCGCCAGGGTTGCACAATAGGGTTTTTCGAGAATGGCAAGGCAAGGGTTTGAGATATTTTTCACAGACAAGAATAGGGCAGGAGGGACCAATACGGACCTTTGAGAGTCTGGCGGCAGAATATAATCTTCCTGCTAAACACTTTTATACATATCTGCAAGTAAGACATTATGTAGAAACTCACACCGTGAAATATGGTTTGGATTGGAGTCAATCAGCGGTCGATCATAGTTTAAAATTATATAGGGCAGGGGTGCGTTCAATAGCTATATGGTATCAGAATATAATGCAGAGGTTAGGAAAGAGACAAATAAATCAGATTACCGAAAAATTTCGCAGATATTTTTCTTCTATACAAAGTGAAAATATTTTGGATAGTATTAAAATGGTGGAAGAAGCCACTGAGAGAACCAGCTGGCGGGAGTCACATGCGAAACTGATTAATAATTTCTACTTGACCCCAGAGAGAATTAGTGGATGGGCCGGAGCAGCTCCAATAAGCTGTTATAAATGTAATTATGCGAAAGCAAACTTGATGCATTGCTTATGGAGCTGCCCAAAAGTACATCAATTCCGGTTGAGAGTTCAGTTCTGGCTCAACAAATATCTAAATGTCAAAATAAAATTGGAAGCAATACAGATATTTTTTCTTTATCGGGCTGAAAATTCAGGGGACAAAAATCTTACAAATCTGGCTATCTTAGTAGCCCGTAGTCTCATATTCAAGAAATGGAAACAGAAAGAGGCCCCAAGTATGAATGAGTTCATTAATAACATGAAATTTCAAATGATAGTAGAAAAGCAGGACTTGAAAAATACAGATAAACATCACAGAAGGTACTTTAGTAAGTGGAAAAATATATTGAGTCTTGGCCAAGAGCCTTACAACGGCAGTTTCTTGAATCTTTGCAGGGCTCAGTCCCTTTCTTGAATTTAGTAGCGGCAGAAATCTTGCCGGCACATTGGGTGGAGTAAGATAAGGAGACACACTCGGCCTGGGCATTGATATGAAAGTCGAAGAAAATAGGGAAGGATATCAGAATACATATACATTATTTTTTTTAATTTTTTTTTCCCCCAGCCTTCCCCCCCCCCACCACCCCTTCCCTTCCCTCCTTACTCACCTGCAGTAGGTGGGTTGTTTCAGACAAAGCTAGGATATGTTGTTTCTTAACTAATAGATGTAGAGATAGATTGAGTGTTGAAGGCAGCTTATATTGATAGGAATAATATATAGAGGGTTTGAGAGGGTCAGCGAATACCTCTGGATAACTAAGACCTTCGGATAATATGGAGATGGGTATGGTTGCGGAAAAATGTTTAATTTTGTATGTAAACTTGGTATTAGTGTCTCTCTCTTAGTAATATGTGTAATGGTGGAAGTTTTGGAGGTATAGGAGGTTGTCACACTAACACATTCGGCGATAAGCTGTTTTTTTTTTTTTCTTTTCTTCAGATTCAGTGTGACACTATGACTGTTTTTTTTTTTTTGTATGTTTAAGAGAAAAATGTAACAAGATGTGATGGATTATTTTTGAAATGGTTACGATTCTTAAAAATTTTTTTTTCTTTTCAATAAAATTTTTAAAAGCGGAAAAAAAAAATAAAAAAAAATGTAGTATTGATGAGCCACGAGCTGTTACTTCTTCTGGCTTTTACTAATTCTAGGTCTAAATATTGATAGTTCTCTTTAGGAGGACTTCTTTCAGTATAGATGAGCCACTAATGGGTTCTCTATTCTATATTATATTAATCCCAGGTCACCTTTATGACAGTCACACTTTATTTATGAACCATTATACACCTTTAGTTCAGAATGGTTAGTCCACACTTTGATGGCTTATGTAAATCTTATCAATAGGTATTTACACCTCAAGACGACATATGGGAGTCCCACTGATGGACTGATGCATTTAATCCCCCTGTTGTTTTTAGGGTTTTAGTTTAGTCTTATTTGCCCCCATCTCGTAATTTGTAGTGTTTGTGAGAGAGCCGTAAATGTCTTTGTATCTTGGCTCGGTAGATATAGGCGATCTATATATGAATATTATGTGCCTATTTAGAGGAACATATGTGACACCTTAAGCATATCTTACCTCCGATAATATTATTACCATAACCAATCAAATGTTCTGTATTATGGTATCAGGACGTTCCTGAACTAAATAGATTATGTTGATATATATGTGTTGGGTTCTCTGGGGGCTAAAAGGCATTATTTTTAGGGGGCGCATTCCAGTTTTTCAACTTGGAATTTTCACATCTGTCATCATGCACCCATGTCCTATTTGGGACATTTCTGAAGCCGGACAATGCAAATTACCCCCCCATCAAACCATATATTTTTAAAAAGTAGACACCCTAGGGTATTTCAAATGCTGGTATTTTAACACTTTGCATGCACTATTTCAACCACTAGTCTTTGTCAAACTTTTGGGTAGTCATTTTTTTGTGTTATTTTTCACACACATCGTACTTTAGGCATATCTTCTCAGTCCCTGTTATGTGTTACTGCCAAAAAACACCTCAATATGTATTCAACAACATCTCCTGAATACAGCGATACCACCCATGTATAGGTGTGTTGGGTTCTCTGGGGGCTAAAAGGCCTTATTTTTAGGGGGCGCATTCCAGTTTTTCAACTTGGAATTTTCACATCTGTCATCATGCACCCATGTCCTATTTGGGACATTTCTGAAGCCGGCCAATGTAAATTACCCCATCAATCCATATATTTTTGAAAAGTAGACACCCTAGGGTATTTCAAATGCTGGTATTTTAACACTTTCAATGCACTATTTCAACCACTAGTCTTTGTCAAACTTTTGGGTAGTCATTTTTTTGTGTTATTTTTCACACACATTGTACTTTAGGCATACATTCTCAGTCCCTGTTATGTGTTACTGCCAAAAGAACACCCCAATATGTATTCAACGACATCTCCTGAGTACAGTGATACCACCCATGTATAGGTGTGTTGGGTTCTCTGAAGGCTAAAAGGCCTTATTTTTATGAGGCGCATTCCAGTTTTTCAACTTGGAATTTTCACATCCCATGCACCCATGTCCTATTTAGGACATTTCTGAAGCCAGCCAATGTAATTTACCCCCATCAAACCATATATTTTTGAAAAGTAGACATCCTAGGGTATTTCAAATGCTGGTATTTTAACACTTTCCATGCACTAATTCAACCACCAGTCTTTGTCAAACTATTGGGCAGTCATTATTTGTGTGTTATTTTTCACACACATTGTACTTTAGACATGAATTCTCAGCTCCTGTTATGTGTTACTGACAAATATGTGTTCACCAACATCTCCTGAGTACAGTGATACCACCTATGCATAAGGTTCTTGGCTTGTTCGGGGGGTGTAATGCCAAATGTCCGACATGCGTTTGTGTTTTATTTTTTTCACATTTAACATATTTTCTTTGCCTATTGTCTTTTTGGGGGTATTTTAACATACCAATTTATTTGTTTCCATGAATGTGCATATTTTTGAAATGTTGACACCCCAAGGTATTGTATATGGTGTGCTTTGATACATTTGAAGTAACTTTTAGCCAAAAAAATTGGAGAAAGTGTATGGTGGTAATTTTTAAAATTCCATTTTTGACTATGATTTAGGAGAGACTGTTGTAAGTTAGTGCAAACAAATACTTCAGGTTGTTTTCTGCTAGGCACCCTGAGTACACCTATGCCCCCCATGCATAGGTTTGCCCAGATTTTGGGAAGGTTATGTTACAATTTTATGACTTGTGATTTTAGTTATTAAAAGTGAGAGTATTTCTTTTGATAGGCCTATCTTTAGTTTGGGGCCTATTGTATACCCCCGTTTTATTTATTGCCATGAAAGTGTATATTTTTGAAATGTTGACACCCCAAGGTATTGTATATGGTGTGCTTTGATGCCTTTGAAGCAACCGTTTTAGCCAAAAAATTGGAGAAAGTGTATGGTGGCAATTTTTCAATTTTCATTTTTACACACACATTGCTTTTTGACTATGATTTAGGAGAGACTGTTGTAAGTTAGTGCAAAAAAATACTTCAGGTTGTTTTCTACAAGGCACCCTGAGAACACCTATGTCCCCCATGCATAGGTTTGACAGGGGTTTTGATAAAATAAAACAAAAAAAACAAACAGCCCCATTTTAGAAAAAAAATATATTAGTGAAATGTAAAAATCTGGCACATTAAAAGTAAAAAAACAACAAAAAATGTAACAGTAAACATAACCAAAAAAAAAATAACAGCAAATGTATTTAATTTTTAAAAATTGACCATTGTATGGTACCGCTTGAAGAAGTCCCCATTGCAGAGTCCAGGCTGTCCAGGGCAATCAGGACAGTAATATACAGTGTCCCATCTCTGCCCCCTCTTGGTACAGACTCTGAATTTTTTTTGTGGTCTCTGCTTTGCGGCAGTAGGGGGGGGATTTTAAAAATAAAATGAGTAGCCCCAACTCTGCTCTCTCCCATCACTGCCCGGGGAGCAGGTGCATCATGGTACAAAATCCCCGAAATGATCTGGAGCTGAAACTGTAAAAAAACATAATTTATGTAAGAACTTACCTGATAAAATCATTTCTTTCATATTAGCAAGAGTCCATGAGCTAGTGACGTATGGGATATACATTCCTACCAGGAGGGGCAAAGTTTCCCAAACCTTAAAATGCCTATAAATACACCCCTAACCACACCCACAATTCAGTTTAACGAATAGCCAAGAAGTGGGGTGATAAGAAAAAGTGCGAAAGCATCACAAAAATAAGGAATTGGAGGGGAGGCAGAGCGAGCGGCTAACTAAGATGGCCGCATGTAACTGAAGCTCTTCATGCAGGCTGGGCAAGTTAGCTCATAATTGCGGTTAACATCGAGGCACAGAGACATAAAACCTCAAACTGAGTATCGGAACTTATAAAGTACGTTTGCTGCAATTTTGGCCCAGTTTGCTATTACGGACATCATCTGAGCCGTTTACAACCGCGCCACGAGGCCTTTATGCTCTGCGCCACAGGCAAGCGGTAACACAGACCTCCACTCAAACAGATACACATACTGATCCGGATCGCCTAACACAACGGACACAGGTGAAGCATATAGTTTTGTGTAAGAGACGTTAATGTTTGCACTGGATGCTGTTAAGTTTACTAGCTAAAATTATGGATTACGCAGTGTTTTAGGGCCCACCCTATCCACATGATACTGGGCTGAAATTTAGCAATGAAGCAAAGGGGACATTTTTTGCTGCTAGTGTACACATGTATCTTTATGACATTTTAAATCTCTGCTTGTGATCTGAAATGCTGCATTTAGGCTGAAGCGCTCAATTTACATCGTTTCTCTGGCCTGACATATCTATATATGAGATGTAAGTCGCAGCAGCGAACTGCACTGAACTGTATACCAAAGTACATATCAACATCCTGCCTTATCTTTACACACGTTTGATGAACTCTATCTCACAATAGACAAAAGTGAAAATCCTTATGCAGCAGTGATTTTTTATTCTCTCTGTGGTTGGACACCAGATATTCACGTCTACAACTGAGCAGTCAGCTGAGAAGAACACCCTCCTATCCCTCTTCCCACTGTTCTTAGTAGCAGTGGGTCAAATCCACTACCCTTTCCCGAGATCGCTCTGTGAGGGCAATAACCCCAGGGAGTGGTGTTCCTATTTAATTAGACTCAACCTTATTACAATAAACAAAATTGATCACCTGCTCTAACTTACAAAACACCTCCATGATGTCGCAGAGAAAATTAACCAGAAGTGACAAATCTCAAAAACTGCCTTTAACAACTCAGGGAGCCATGAACTCTTTTTTCAAACAAGCTGAAAAGCAAAAAGGCAACAAAGATCCAGATACCACACTAAGCTCACATGATGAAAGCTCTTGTGAAGCTGCAGATGCCGCATCAGACCTACAGCCTACAACTATAAATGTTGGAAAAGATGATATCATTTATGGCGCTATGGAAGCTCTGATAGAGCAGGTTAAGACTTGCATTAAAAATGAGTGTGCAGGTTTAAAGAAAGACATTTCAGATTTGTGCTATAGAGTTGATACTTTAGAAGAGCATGAATACATATCATCTCAAAAGATTGCAAACCTGTCCTCTAAGGCCTTTCAACACCACCATCGTATGGCAGACCTAGAGGATAAATTAGATGATTTAGAAAATCGCTCTAGAAGGAGCAATCTACGCTTCAGAGGAATTCCTAAGACCATACAAAACAATGAGAACCAAGATTATTTACAGTCCTTTTTTGCGGATCTGATAAAGAGCAACTCTGGCACTCTATCGGACATCACCTTGGACAGAGCACATAGAGCCCTACGTCCTAAGCCATCGGATAATTTACCTCCTCGGGACATCATTGTGCATTTTCAAAACTTTCAACATAGAGAGACTATCTAAAACTATGCAAGGAAACAATCTTCTATCCAGTTCCAAGGTCACCGAATACAGATATTCCAAGACTTATCAGCAAGAACACTCCAAAAGAGAAGAGATCTTTCCTTTTTAACCTCCCATCTACGTGCTCTGAAGATCCAGTACAGATGGGGATTCCCAACTTCAGTTATTGCTGTTAAAAATGGGAAAAAATTTGAATGCTCTTACCCACCGGATGCAGAGCAATTCTGCCAGCAGTTGGGGATACAGTTACCTGAAATATATATTGTCCTACTCAAGCGCCGACTAACACCTATATGCCCGGAAGAAGCGAAACCTAGCTTTCGCCGATTAAAGAGTAGCTATAAAGAAATGGAGTAACCAGGCGCCAACTAACGGAGGCTAGGTGTAAACGTGGAGATCTAAAAACAGTTCAAGTTTAATAACATAAAAACAGATAGTAAAATATTAACAAAGGTAAAGGTAATAACAATGTTGTCAATGATATTATTAAAAACAATGGATCAAGCAATGTGCACAATTCCTGGTTCATGGATCCATGAAGGTACAAAACTAAAACTTGTTACAGTAATAGTAGACAAGGTACAAGACATGTGATTTAATAAATCACTATCTAAAGCTACAGGAGCTGCTAATGTGGATTAAGTGGTGAATTTGATGTGCAGAAAAAATTCAATGTCCAAAATGAGTGACGTAGTATCCAAAGCAAATCAAATTGATATCTAAAAACAAATAAGTTCAATCAAATCAATCCAAATATGGTGAATGTGGTAAAAAAGTTGGTAAACATGTGTAAAATGTTATATATATAGGGGGTCACAGTCCTCAAAGTGTTTAAAACAAATCCAAAAGTGCTAGTGAACAAAAATAGTCCAAATGATATGATGTATTGGAACCTTTGGTCCTTGTTCTCCTAGTAGAAAGGGGTTGAATCACAGGATAGGGAAAAAAACCATGGTGAAAGAAAAATACAAAGAATGGGTCGAAAAAAATATATAATGAAAAAACCTGTGGAAAGAAAAATACAAACAATGTGTAGCAGGTTCACAGATAATAACTCCAAATGGAAATGTGCTTACCAGTCTACGCGTTTCGGCCCCTCTAGGCCTTTATCAAGAGTTTCTCTTTCCACAGGTTTTTTTTTTCCACAGGTTTTTTTTCTTTCCACAGGTTTTTTCATTATATATTTTTTTCGACCCATTTTTTGTATTTTTCTTTCACCATGTTTTTTTTCCCTATCCTGTGATTCAACCCCTTTCTACTAGGAGAACAAGGACCAAAGGTTCCAATACATCATATCATTTGGACTATTTTTGTTCACTAGCACTTTTGGATTTGTTTTAAACACTTTGCGGACTGTGACCCCCTATATAACATTTTACACATGTTTACCAACTTTTTTACCACAGTCACCATATTTGGATTGATTTGATTGAACTTATTTGTTTTTAGATATCAATTTGATTTGGATACTACGTCACTCATTTTGGACATTGAATTTTTTCTGCACATCAAATTCACCACTTAATCCACATTAGCAACTCCTGTAGCTTTAGATAGTGATTTATTAAATCACATGTCTTGTACCTTGTCTAATATTACTGTAACAAGTTTTAGTTTTGTACCTTCATGGATCCATGAACCAGGAATTGTGCATATTGCTTGATCCATTGTTTTTAATAATATTGTCAACATTGTTTTATTATTACCTTTGTTAATATTTTACTATCTGTTTTATGTTATTAAACTTGAACTGTTTTTAGATCTCCACGTTTACACCTAGCCTCCGTTAGTTGGTGCCTGGTTACTCCATTTCTTTATAGATACCGTTACCTGACCCTCAAACCTCAACTGTGCAATCTTCTACATCAAGCAAACAGGAAACCTCTAAATCGCAAAGACGACCCTGGATGGACACTACAACCCCTCTAAACAAGCGACGACAAACCAGTAATGCTGATGTTGAGACTCAACCTTGAAGGAGTCACGTAACTATGTGTGATTGTCAATGCTGATTATGCAACACATGTTTGTAGACTTTTTCTCTCTTTACTCCAGGTTTAAAGGGAACTGTTTCCAATCACCCTCCAATATCTATTACACTATACTGTGTGTGTTTAATGGATTCCTCATTTAAGTTCAGAGGAAAACGCTCCTAGATGTTCATCATGTTTCGATGTGTTTAGTTTTTTTGTTTTTAATAGCCCACCCGTTTTGCACCTATATATCTGCGTAATTTTGTAATAATAGTCATGTCTATATTCAGTCATACGATATAATAATTTCTGATTGAGTTTTTGAATGACCCCCTGAGCTAGCTGTTAACTGTTGAGATAGGAATAGACTCAATCACGACTTAATATAAAGGCTCTGTTTATTTTCTCTCTCACTTACTAGTATTCCTCAATCATTGGTAATAGCCCCTTAAATGTCTTAATCCCCAGAGGCCAATTAGACAATAGCCTATCCATTAACTGCAAAATCTGTTTTGTGAATCAAAAGCCTCCCTCAGATAACAATACAGAGTTATTTATTGGACTCACTAATCCCCCTGATGTTATAATTGGGAGGGATACACTGCAGAGGCAAATTAAGACACCTTAGTCCCCATATGTTGATATAAAACTGTAAGAATGTTCTGTACTACCGAAATTTCTCTATTTTCCATGATGCTACTATAAAGATATCTGTTATATAGGAAGTTTTGCTTAGATTTGAACAAATATGATTGTATATGCATAACATACCCCTTACCCCCTCTCCCCCCCCCTTTTTTTTCTCTCTCCCGATCTGTCCTCTTTCCGTCTCATGTGCCTCCTACACGCTCATCACAATGTACTAGTGGGCATTTGCCCAGCTTGCCCAGAAGCCTCCACCAGTTTCTCTAATCCCTATTCTCTACCACCTTATTAGGCTCTTAGCCATACACTTTCCATTTCATATTCACGCATTGGTTCCCTTGCACAAAACCTCTGGTCCTTTTATTTTAGAAGACATATACACATATATCCTTTGCAATGCCTACCCATCTATATGAAGGATCAATATCTATAGCTACCCAAAATGTGAAGGGATTCCTATCAGCTGAAAAACGTTCAATAGCACTTCATGATTTTTACAAAAGAAATCTTGATATCATTATGATTCAAGAAACACATTTCAAGAGAAACAATGAGCCCACACTCTCATCCAAATATAATGATAAACACTACTACTGCTCAGGCCTGACCAGGCATAACGGTGTCTGCACTTTATTTAGACGCAATACCTCCTTTGACCTATTACAACAATTCAATGACCATGAAGGAAGAATTCTAATACTGGTAGGACTTTATTATGGTAAGCCTATCACTCTTGCAAATATATACGCCCCCATAAGACCCACTCCCTGTTTTTTTCGAAAAGTTATTAACAAACTGCTAGACATTGCCAAGGGCCCAATCATACTAAGTGGGGATTTTAATTACCCTTTAGATCCTTCACTAGACACTTCTACAGGCCACTCCTATCTAAGAAATTCACAGATTAGGAATAATGCTGCATCTCTCCAAACACTTAAATTATTTGATACCTGGAGAGCGGTACACCCCTCTATTAGAGATTACACATTTTTCTCTCACCTGCAAAAATCTTATACCAGACTCGATTACATATTCTGTGACCAAGCCTTTTTGACGAATTTGGTTGGTTCAAAAATTTCACACACTACATGGTCAGACCATAGTCTAGTCAAATATACTTTTAAATGGACGAGTAAACCCAGACACAGTCTAAACTGGAGATTAAACGAGTATATCCTTACAGACAATGAAATCATAGACCAACTCATCAAATATACGGACGAAAACTTTGTATTTAATATCTCTGCAGACACAAACACCGCAAACAATTGGGAATCTTACAAGTGTTATATTAGGGGAGTTATCATATAGCTAACAGCGAAACTTAAAAAGCAGAGATCTGCTCAATTCGATACTTTGTCTAACTCTTTAAAGAAGAGTGAAGATATACATAAAAAAGACCCAAAATCCCCGCAAAAATTGTCCGCAGTAACGGAAGCTAGGGAAAACCTTAATAAATTTCTGATAGAAAATGCACATATGCGCGCCCTGACAACAAAAGCTAAATTCTTTGCTGAATCAAACAAAGCCGGAAAAATGTTAGCCAGATTCTTAAAAAAACGGAGACTCTCCTCCTATATTCAATCCATTAAAAAAAACACAGGAGTAATATGCACTAAAAACGAAGATATAGCTGATAGCTTCGTCACATATTATACTTCACTATATAACATAAAAGACACAAACGAGAAGGGGAACAGAGACAAACTACAAGCATATTTAGATTCTATAGACGTTCCCTCTATCCCTGAAGAAGATGTGTCTACGCTAGATTCCCCCATTTCTTTACAAGAAGTGGTCAACACGGTTAAATCCATGTCCAATGGAAAATCACCAGGCCCAGATGGCCTTACAACCAAATTTTATCAGTTATTAGTAGGTAATCTTGCCCCACATTTACAAGAACTATTTCTCTCCATAGACCAGGGTCTTACGTTCCCCCAATCTCTTTTAAATGCTGTGATAACAGTGATTCCGAAACCGGATAAACCCAGAGATCTTGTTGTTAATTATAGACCGATTTCTCTCTTAAATGTAGATATTAAAATATATGCCAAGATCTTAGCTAATCGTCTTGCTTGTGTCCTGCCGAAGGTCATCCACCCAGACCAGGTGGGATTTGTTAGTGGCCGTGAAGCAAAGGATAATACCACCAGACTCCTGCATACATTTACCTCACACGAACAAGCAAGCCCCCTGGTGTTGCTTTCTACAGACGCTAAGAAGGCCTTCGACAGGGTCGATTGGCATTTTATGTGGTCGGCCCTGTCGAAATTTGGTCTCTCAGACGTATTCTTGTCTAGAATACAAGCCCTATATAATAACCCTCGAGCCACTATTAAGGTTAATGACATAATATCACAACCTTTCCCTATCTCTAATGGCACCAGGCAGGGGTGTCCGTTATCCCCTCTCATATTCACTCTCACGGTAGAAATTTTAGCTATTCAAATTAGAAACAATCCAAATATTTCGGGGATTAAGGTAGGCAACATTCAACAAACATGTCTCCTGTTTGCAGACAACATTATCTTCACTCTGCAGGCACCACTAACTTCCATACCAGCCCTGATACGAGATCAGCAGAGTTATAAGCAATTTTCCAACTACTCAATTAACATGAATAAATCGAGCATTATTCCCATCCACATAAACCCAACAGAAATGGACTATATTTTACATAAAACTCCCTTCCCTGTTGTAAATACCCTTAGATATCTAGGACTAAATATACCGAAGAACCCTAAGAATCTATTCCAAGAGAACTATACAACACTTCAAACTCATGTCTTCTCCCTATTACATGCATGGCATAAGCAAGGACACCTTTCCTGGATAGGCCGCATAAACACAATAAAGATGATGATACTCCCTAAATATTTATACATATTCCAGGCTCTACCAATATCATTACCGAGACACTACCTTCGCACACAACAAAAGATGCTAGATTCTTTTATTTGGGCCTACAAAAAACCAAGAGTATCGCGGAATTCCATGTATTTAAGTAAGGAGGAAGGTGGCCTAAATGTCCCAAACTTAACGCAGTACCACAAAGCGACACATTTAACACGAATAGTCTCATGGTCTCATAACCCCACCTCCAAAATATGGATCCAAATGGAAGCAGCCTCCCTCGGCCTAAGCGGAATGAGAGATCTATGTTGGCTTCCTAAATCATCCAGACCCCCTGTAACTAAGGCTAATGAATGTATAAGGACTACATTAACCATATGGGACTCTCTCATTCGGAACCCAAACACTCTCTCTACTCCAATCTCCCCGACCCCACTGTTAAACAACACCCTTTTTTTCTCCCAACACCAGTTTAAATTTGAACCAGAAGATACTTCCCTGAAAAATATGCCTATATTTTTACTCATAGAAAACTCCCAAATAAGGGATAGAATTGTTTTAAGAGATTCAATAGGTTCTCCTTTCCACTGTTGGTTTCCCTATTTCCAAATTCGACAAGCAATTATGGATAAC
Source organism: Bombina bombina (assembly GCF_027579735.1). Taxonomy (NCBI): domain Eukaryota; kingdom Metazoa; phylum Chordata; class Amphibia; order Anura; family Bombinatoridae; genus Bombina; species Bombina bombina. The sequence goes on along the minus strand of NC_069506.1, from coordinate 189,035,927 downwards.
CCTCATAAAAATGACTGCCTCCGTTTGCTTACCCCATTCGAGAAGCTATGCAATACAAAAGACATTCAAAAATCCCATCTCTCTCTCACACATAAACTCTTAAGAGCTATACATACAGTCAAGCTACCTTCTTACACCACCAAGTGGGAAACTGAGCTTCGGGTTCAGCTCCCAAAAGATACCTGGCTACAATGTTTTAACGCAGTCCACTCCTCTTCCTCTTCACTCACCCTAACTGAACTTAACTATAAGATTATCTCACGATGGTATCTCACACCTCAAAAATTGAATGAAATATATCCAGGAGCTAATTCGAGCTGCTGGAGGCGATGTGGTGAAGTGGGCACACTTTCTCACATATGGTGGTCCTGTAACAAATTGTCCAATTATTGGGCTCAAATTGAGTGTTGCATCAATCTTATATTGAACACACGGATATCCCTTTCGGCAACTATGATCTTACTAAATCAAATCCCCAAATTGGAATGTGTTTACCGTAGGAAACTCCTTCAGCTGATGCTAACATGTGCCAGACGTATTGTCCCTCGGTATTGGAAACAGGCTCTTCCCCCAACTTATGGTCATTGGGTGACAGAAGTCACACATATACTAGCTCTAGAGAAGAGACATTATTGTTTGTAGGAAAGAGAGATTTTATATTAGATGTAATTTTCTTATGGGAACAAAGAACACTATGAATCTACAAGGATGACCCTTCTTCACTGCTATACACAATAGGCTCTATAATCATTTGAAGTATATGCTTTTCTCTTTGTAAGGATTAAATGCAAGGGAATTACATTGAATTACATTAAATTACATTACACTATATTATATTATACTATAATATATCTCTACATACCTTTATATTTATTACCTTCCCCCTATCCCCCACCATCACCTGCCTGAACCCCTTTCATATTCCCCCACTGATTTCCCCCATCCCTCTTGCTTTAAGATACGGCAGAGACTCAATGTAGCTGGAAAACATTCACTGATTTATGTTGTCCATTTATTTGTCTATGCTAAACCTAAAAAAGACAAGTGCAAGGGAATTATATTGTATTATACCATGCTATAATGTATCCTTATATATACTTATTTTTGCTATATACCTTCCTACTAATCCCTATTGATACCTGCCCTAACCCTCTCCATATCCTTCCTCAGACCACCTCTTTCCCTCTCGCCTCCTATATATCCTTATTTTTGTTATATACCTTTCTACTAATCCCTATTACTACCTGCCCTAACCCTCTCCATATCCTTCCTCAGACCACCTCTTTCCCTCTTGCTCATAACATTTATTTTTATTTTTATTTTCCTAAAAAAAAGGGAAAGGAAATGGTCAATAAGATGTTATAATGACTTAATGTAACTGAAAAACATTCACTGGTTTTTGTTGCTCATTATTTGTCTATGTTATTTCCCAAAATGTCAATAAAACTTGTTTAAACAAAAAAAATAAGGAATTGGAATAATTGTGCTTTATACAAAAAAATCATAACCACCACAAAAAAGGGTGGGTCTCATGGACTCTTGCTAATATGAAAGAAATGAATTTATCAGGTAAGTTCTTACATAAATTATGTTTTCTTTCATGTAATTAGCAAGAGTCCATGAGCTAGTGACGTATGGGATAGCAAATACCCCAGATGTGGAACTTCCACGCAAGAGTCACTAGAGAGGGAGGGATAAAATAAAGACAGCCAATTCCGCTGAAAAAATAATCCACAACCCAAATCAAAAAGTTTTAATCTTTATAATGAAAAAAACTGAAATTATAAGCAGATGAATCAAACTGAAACAGCTGCCTGAAGTACTTTTCTACCAAAAACTGCTTCAGAAGAAGAAAACACATCAAAATGGTAGAATTTAGTAAAAGTATGCAAAGAAGACCAAGTTGCTGCTGTGCAAATCTGATCAACAGAAGCCTCATTCCTAAAAGCCCAGGAAGCTGAAACTGACCTAGTAGAATGAGCTGTAATTCTCTGAGGCGGGGACTTATCCGACTCCACATAAGCATGATGAATCAAAGACTTTAACCAAGACGCCAAGGAAATGGCGGAAGCCTTCTGACCTTTTCTGGAACCAGAAAAGATAACAAATAGACTGGAAGTCTTTCTAAAATCTTTAGTAGCTTCAACATAGTATTTCAAAGCTCTAGCTACATCCAAAGAATGCAACGATCTTTCCTTAGGATTAGAACACAATGAAGGGACCACAATTTCTCTACTAATGTTGTTAGAATTCACAACCTTAGGTAAAAATTGAAATGAAGTCCGCAACACCGCCTTATCCTGATGAAAAATCAGAAAAGAAGATTCACAAGAAAGAGCAGATAACTCAGAAACTCTTCTAGCAGAAGAGATAGCCAAAAGGAACAATACTTTCCAAGAAAGTAATTTAATGTCCAAAGAATGCATAGGCTCAAATGGAGGAGCCTGCAAAGCTTTCAAAACCAAATTAAGACTCCAAGGAGGAGAGATTGACTTAATGACAGGTTTGATACGGACCAAAGCCTGTACAAAACAATGAATATCAGGAAGATTAGCAATCTTTCTGTGAAAAAGAACAGAAAGAGAAGAGATTTGTCCTTTCAAAGAACTTGCAGACAAACCCTTATCTAAACCATCCTGAAGAAGTTGTAAAATTCTAGGAATCCTGAAAGAATGCCAAGAGAATTTATGAGAAGAACACCAAGAAATGTAAGTCTTCCAAACCCGGTAATAAATCTTTCTAGAGACAGATTTACGAGCCTGTAACATAGTATTGATTACTGAATCAGAGAAACCTCTATGACTAAGGATCAAGCGTTCAATCTCCATGCCTTCAAATTTAATGATTTGAGATCCTGATGGAAAATTGGGCCTTGAGATAGAAGGTCTGGCCTTAACGGAAGTGTCCAAGGTTGGCAACTGGCCATCCGAACGAGATCCGCATACCAAACCCTGTGTGGCCATGCTGGAGCCACCAGCAGTACAGAGGAATGCTCCATTAGAATTTTGGAGATTACTCTTGGAAGAAGAACTAGAGGCGGAAAGATATAAGTAGGATGATAATTCCAAGGAAGTGACAACGCATCCACTGCTTCCGCCTGAGGATCCCGGGATCTGGACAGATACCTGGGAAGTTTCTTGTTCAGATGAGAGGCCATCAGATCTATTTCTGGAAGACCCCAGATTTGCACAATGTGAAGAAAAACCTCTGGATGAAGGGACCATTCGCCGGATGTAACGTCTGGCGACTGAGATAATCCGCTTCCCAATTGTCTACACCTGGGATGTGAACCGCAGAAATTAGACAGGAGCTCGATTCTGCTCATACAAGTATCCGAGATACTTCTCTCATAGCTTGAGGACTGTGAGTCCCACCTTAATGATTGACATATGCCACGGTCGTGACATTGTCCGTTTGAAAACAGATAAACGATTCCCTCTTCAGAAGAGGCCAGAACTGAAGAGCTCTGAAATAGAGTTCTAAAATGTTGATTGGTAATCTCGCCTCCTGAGATTCCCAAAGCCCCTGCGCTGTCAGAGATCCCCAAACAGCTCCCCAACCTGAAAGACTCGCATCTGTTGAGATCACAGTCCAGGTTGGACGAACAAAAAAAGAGGCCCCTTGAAATAAGCGATGGTGATCCATCCACCAAGTTAGAGATGATCGAACATTGGGATTTAAGGATATTATTTGTGATATCCTTGTATAATCCCTGCACCACTGGTTCAGCATACAAAGCTGAAGTGGCCTCGTGTGAAAACAAGCAAAAGGTATCGCGTCCGAAGCAGCAGTCATGAGACCTAAAATCTCCATGCATAATGCTACCGAAGGGAACAATTGAGACTGAAGGTTTCGACAGGCTGAAACCAATTTCAGACGTCTCTTTTCTGTCAGAGACAAAGTCATGGACACTGAATCTATTTGGAAACCTAAAAAGGTTACTCTTGTCTGAGGAATCAAGGAACTTTTTGGTAAATTGATCCTCCAACCATGTCTTTGAAGAAACAACACAAGTTGATTTGTGTGAGATTCTGCAGAATGTAAAGACTGAGCGAGTACCAAGATATCGTCCAAATAAGGAAATACCGCAATACCCTGTCCTCTGATTACAGAGAGAAGGGCACCTAGAACCTTCGAAAAGATCCTTGGCGCAGTTGCTAGACCAAATGGAAGAGCAATAAACTGGTAATGCTTGTCTAGAAAAGAGAATCTCAGAAACTGATAGTGATCTGGATGAATCGGAATATGCAGGTATGCATCCTGTAAGTCTATTGTAGACATATAATGCCCTTGCTGAACAAAAGGCAGAATAGTTCTTATAGTCACCATTTTGAATGTTGGTATCCTTACAGAACGATTCAATATCTTTAAATCCAAAACTGGTCTGAAAGAATTCTCTTTCTTTGGCACAATGAATAGATTCGAGTAAAACCCCAGACCCCGTTCCATAACTGGAACTGGCATAATTACCCCAGCTAACTCTAGGTCTGAAACACATTTCAGAAACGCCTGAGCCTTCACTGGATTTACTGGAATGCGTGAGAGAAAAAAAATCTTCTCACAGGTGGTCTTACCTTGAAATCTATTCTGTACCCTTGTGAAACAATGTTCTGAATCCAAAGATTGTGTATCGAATTGATCCAAACATCTTTGAAAAATCGTAACCTGCCCCCTACCAGCTGTGCTGGAATGAGGGCCGCACCTTCATGCGGATTTAGGAGCAGGTTTTGACTTTCTGGAAGGCTTGGATTTATTCCAGACTGGATTAGGTTTCCAAACGGAAACTGTTCCTTTGTGAGAAGGGTCGGGCTTCTGCTCCTTATTCTGACGAAAGGAACGAAAACGATTAGCAGCCCTATAATTACCTTTAGATTTTTTGCCCTGGGGCAAAAAAGCTCCCTTCCCTCCAGTAACAGTTGAAATTATAGAATCCAACTGAGAACCAAACAACTTATTACCTTGGAAAGAAAGAGAAAGCAAAGTTGACTTAGAAGTCATATCTACATTCCAAGATTTAAGCCACAAAGCTCTTCTAGCTAAAATAGCTAAAGACATATACCGTACATCAACTCTAATGATATAAAAAATGGCATCACAGACAAAGTTATTAGCATGTTATTAGCATGCTATATGCATTATGATCTGTCACTTGTTGCGCTAAAGCCTCCAATCAAAAAGTTGAAGCTGCAGCAACATCAGCCAAAGATATAGCAGGTCTAAGTAGATTACCTGAACATTAATATGCTTTTCTTAAAAAAGATTCAATTTTTCTATCTAAAGGATCTTTAAACGAAGTGCTATCAGCCGTAGGAATAGCAGTACGTCTAGCAAGGGTAGAGATAGCCCCATCGACTTTAGGGATTTTATCCCAAAACTCCAATCTATCAGGGTACAATTTCTTAAACCTTAAAGAAGGAGTAAATGAAGTACCCAGACTATCCCATTCCCAAGCAATCACTCTGAGATAGCATCAGGAACTGGAAAAACTTCCGGAATTAACACATGAGGTTTATAAACCGAATTTAAACGTTTAGCAGTTTTAGTATCAGGAGGACTGGATTCCTCCATATCTAATGCAATCAAAACTTCTTTTAAGTAATGAATGAATAAACTCCATTTTAAATAAATATGAGGATTTATCAGAATCAATATCTGTAGTAGAATCTTCTGAACCAGAAAAAACCTCATCAGAATCAAATAAGTCAGAATGATGACGGTCACCTAAAAATTCATCTGAAATGTGAGAGGTCTTGAAAGACCTTTTACGTTTACTGGAAGGAAGAACAACAGACAGAGCCTTCCTAATAGAATTAGAAACAAATTCTTTTACATTAACAGGAACATCCTGAACAATAGATGTTGAAGGAACAACAACAGGTAAAGGATTATTACTAATGGAGACACAATCTGCATTGGAAAGTTTATCATGACAGCTTTCACAAACTACAGCTGGAGGAACAGTTACCACAAGTTTACAACATATGCACTTAACTTTGGTAGAACTAGCATCAGGCAGCGTCTGTTCATTAGTAGATTTTGATCCAGGGTCGAGATGAGACATCTTGCAATATGTAATAGAAAAAACAACATATAAAGCAAAATTATCAAATTCCTTAAATGACAGTTTCAGGAATGGGAAAGAATGCAAAAAAAATAAGCTTCTAGCAACCAGAAGCAAAGAAGAGAAATGTTTAATGTGAGTAAAACAGACGCCCACATTTTTTTGGCGCAAAAAAATGTCCGAATACACATGCGTAACAGAATACAACTTCCGGTGTAAATTACAGCGCCGGAAGTGACAAAAATTTTAGCGCCAAAAATGATGTAATAAAAAGAAACATTTTCTGCCCCCGCGAGCCTAACAGCACGCAGGAAAACAGAATTTATGCTTACCTGATAAATTACTTTCTCCAACGGTGTGTCTGGTCCACGGCGTCATCCATAACTTGTGGGAATATCTCTTCCCCAACAGGAAATGGCAAAGAGTACAGCAAAAGCTGTCCATATAGTCCCTCCTAGGCTCCGCCCACCCCAGTCATTCGACCGACGGACAGGAGAAAAAACAGGAGAAACTATAG